>NW_022728625.1:219548-260861 GCF_011630105.1 Anneissia japonica | reverse complement strand
CGGAAGCTCCGACAAATTAGCATTTTGAGGGCCTTATAATGGATTTCTGAAACCTATAATTCGTAATATTCTATATAAATTTTCATTCATTTTGGTATTGTTTTGGGGCATAAAGCAGGAAAAATAGAGGGTGGGGTCCAGGGTCGGAAGGAACTTCACAGACGGATGGTCAATACCACCTCAGCCCAACCATGGTTGGGGCTGAGGTAAGAAATTATGGCTACTCTAGATGGCCGGAAATGGCACTCTCAAACAAAATTTAATTATGATTTTTCTTTTTTCTCCATTTCTTTTATAATTTTAGGGAGCTCCCCCCCCCCACCCACTAATCTGCCACTGTGAAGTTGTAACATTTTATGTCCTTTACATCTGTAGGTCTACAGATGACATGGATCAATCTGCAATCACTGGTATGGTAACTGTCTCTTATACACATCTAGATGTGTATAAGAGACGGGTGTGCGTCCGCACCCTCTGCACCCCCCTCCCCCATGCCTACGGGCCTGACCTATGTGCAGCAGCTCTGCTACAGAAGTTGAATAGTATGTGAGACAGGAGTACTACTATAAATCGATGATTCACTGTTCTACAGTAGTAAAATAGTATTACGTTACATCACCACACCATGTCTGCAACCGGGTCACAGGGGTGTCATTTTGAAATGAAATAACAGGAGGAGTTTTAGTAACAGGCGGAGGAACATGTCGCGGAGCGACATCCGAGGGCCGTTTGGCCCGAGCGGGGGTTGGTTTTGGAGGGGGTGTCCCCGTCCCTACCTAAGGAAAAAATGAAAATTAATTACTGTAAGATGCCATTTAAAAGTGTTGAATTTTCAGTTTTGAATTGTGTTGCAATGTTTGATTTTAGAATGTATTAAACACTATTTTAAAGTAAAAATCCAACAGTCAAACACTTTTGTGATTAATTTAATTTTCAATAACAATAAATAAATGGATAGCACATCATGCACTGTTTGTACAGTAATTATGTATTTTCTTTCACAGTGTTTCTTTTTAAACATTTACATTCAATTGCAGTTCAACAATCTGATTCTATCTACTTACTAGTTTTCTTACTTTCATCTACATAACAGCTAATACTGTGCCTTTTCTTCATGCAGGTATTTTTAATTACCTTTGCAAGTATACAAAAAAAAAATATAACAACTTCTACTTATAATCCAAAAGGCAAAATACTGAAATAAACAATGAGATACAAAATTGGTAATTAAAATCTAAAATTTAAACGTAAAAGTAAAACAGCCAGTGAGATAAATCCTTAGCTTTTTGGGACAGAACACTGTCCTTCGTCAGGACTAACTTTTCTATAATTGAATACACGTTCTTATTATCTAAATATAGTATTTGTATACAAGGTAATAATAATCTACATTGCTACAGCCCTCGAAATTAGCGCCGGCCTTCTTCAATTTGCCGAGGTGCCTGAAGCTAACGACGGCACTAATTTGCAGAGGCCCTTTTGTTGTCAAGATAACCTTAGAATGTAACATAAATTAACGGTGAACGAAAATGATATCATTCTTCTCCAAGCTTTTAATTTTTAGTCATGTTAAAATAAAAGTTGTTACTGAGCAACGCACGATCGAATCATAGACCTATTAATAATCTTATAGGTCCATGATCGAATCGACGGCAAATCAACGCACACGGGGAATCCCCGAATTTGTTCACGCGAATGTACGTTGAACCATGGAGGAAATATATTAACATATTTCCTCCATGGTTGAACCACGTCCATGAAGTTTGAACCACGGAGGTTTGAAAAAAAAATTTTTTGTTTATTAAACGTATAAGTTGATACAATATATATTTATTTCAATCATTAAATAGATTATTGAATTATTGTTATCTTTTCCAAAAAAGATCATGCGCCGGAATTAGGCCATTTGCATTATTTTTAGTTTACTTATAATATCATGACCATTGTACGTACGAAGGAGGATGCGAATGCTCTCTGCATCCACACCCTGATCCACCTCATACCGTACTTTGTAGAGTGGCTCGTACATACAGCATGGCCTTTCTCTCAAATCAACTATCAATGTTGTTTTTGTTAGTGACGACGTGGGAAAATATGTTAATAAAACATTAAAAATATTTGGTTAACTTACTTTATTCGTGATAATTAAATATCTTACAAGAGATACACGATTACATGCCATTATGACGGGCGAGGTTGTTTAATTCTTGCTTTCTAGCATACTTCGTAGTTTGGATCACGTGGTATTTTTCGATGTTCTTTGCTCGATCGGGGTTCAACGCTCGGCCAGAATTTTTTTTTTCTTTTTGACTTAATATTTGTGATGAAATATTAAATAAAATATCTTACAAAATATACACGCATATTCTATGATATAATGCTTTGTTTTCTACCTGTTGAAATCGTCTGTCATTAAAAAATTGGTATTTAGTGAAAAGGTGTTCGGAAATATTATTATAATGGTCGCTTTTTGAGTTGGTCAGTGAACTTTCAGAAAATACTGACCGAGTATTTCTCTGTAAAAATCGCTGAATCTGCGTATATTTTCGACTGAAAATTCATCAGTAGGTCCTATACGCTTCATTGATAAATAAAAACTTTTTAAAGTATCGTTCATCTTGATAAAAGCCGCTGACCAAGATGGTCAGCGGTCAGTGTTTTAGTGCATGCCCTGGCAGCTATGTTAATTGCTAAAAGTATGTGTTTGTGTACTTTCTGGTATTCCTGGTAGAGCCTAATAGAGCCAAATACGTTGGCTACCTTCGGCATGCCATGTCGGGATTGGGGGTTGATACAATGGACCATCCCCCTTGTCAAATATTTGGGGGATATATCCCCCTCATCCCCCGGGATCTACGCCTATTTGCCGAGTTCGATAACTAATTGTGATAAAGTAACAAAAATTTATGTGATATATCTATCCCATACAACTTCATTATATTCCATGGGTTTTGACATTGACCTACTTTGAAGGTCAAAGTTCCATAAAAGCCATGAGAAACATGGGGAAAACACATTCATTATTATTGCTTACCACCGGTATTTGTTATATAGGTACAAAACTGTGTGGTGGTGTATCCGTATCAGGTTCATAACATAGATTTTGACTTTGACCTACTTTTCTAGACCGGGGGCTTGTTTCATAAAGTGACTTTAAGCTATGGTAGTCCACCTTTAACCAAATGCCGTGAAAGTGCATTGAGTTAATGGTAGGATTAGCTTATGTCATTTTATGAAACAGGCTCCAGGAATCAAACTTTAAATAGACAGCATTGTGATAACTTTGGAATTACTGCCTACCCTTAAACTAAAGGTCTGGAATGTGTTATAGCCTACTCAACCGAAAAAATTCTGGCTTGAACGTTGTCATATTTCATTTTTATTCGCTTAGTACATTCCACCTCCATTCAACTTATTTGTATTATTATACAATTAGTTAACAAAAACTGCTGTTGAATATTATTATCAAAGGTGTTCGCAAAACTGCTGTTGTTGAATATTATTATCAAAGGTGTTCGCTGATTCTGTTTCTTTGTACAACATCATAAAATATGGTAATAGGCCTATCCAATAATTTTGTATTCCGAACATATGATGAGTTCATGTTATCTGGGTTATTTATAGCTTGAATGGTCATTGCCCAAAACCCTACACATCCCCCACCGGTTTGATCCAGACATCAAGATTAAAGATACTTTAAAAAGATTTTATGTATCAATGAAGCGTATAGGACCTACTGATGAATTTGCAGACGAAAATATACGCAGATTCAGCGATTTTTGCAGAGAAATACTCGGTCAGTATTTTTGAAAGTTCACTGACCGACTTCCAAAAGCGGCCATTATAATAACATTTCCAAACACTTTTCACTAAATACCAATTTTTTTAATGACAGACGATTTCAACAGGCAGAAAATAAAGCATTTACAAAGGTTTCTTCACATTCTTAAGAAAAATACAGGCCCATTTTAGGCCTAGATCTACCATCACTGACTGACTGACTGAAGGCTGACCGACAATGCGACATGACTGCAGATTCGGCTGCAAATTCGTCAGTAGGTCCTATATATATTTCACTAATACATAAAAACTCACATAAATATCGTTAATTTTGATAAAAGAGAAAGTGAAACCCAAATTGACCAAGATCTGGTCAGCGGTCAGTTTTTTAATAATCCGCAGAATCCGCATTTTAGATATGGCCATGTGGGTTGATTTGCTGTCGCGTCGATCGTGTCGGGGTTCATGTGTTGTTCAATGGCTTTTGAAAGAATAGAAATTCTTGTTTTAACAAGTACTTGCTTGGTCAAGAAATATGATTTACGACATTAGATTCTGTATTTAAAAAGTATTGGTTCTTTGGCAAGGACCAGCCCATGATGAGCCTAGGATTCTCAGGCCACTATTTTGTTTTTACCTCCGTTCTAATAGCCGGCGCAAAAATCATAATAGACGGAGATTGCGCCGGCCGCCGGCTTAAAATGACACCCCTGGGGTCAGCAAGATACATCGAAACTACCAGTAGTGTATATGTTCCAACCGAGAAAACCCCAGCTGACAAAGCAACTAGGTCTATCCCAGATACTGAGTTAAATGATTCATTGTGGATGTCTGGGCCATGGCAGAATTCTTGAAACGAAGATACCTCTCAACTGACCAGAATCTGATAGAGAAAAATATAGAGTTCCTACCTAATGGTCCACAGGTGCGTCCAGGAACTTCGCCTGTATGTCAAAAGGTAGTCTTGAACAGGCCATCCATTGGAGTTGAAAGATTCAGCCAATTTTCGATTTTCTCTGTATCTTGGAGTGGAGTTGAATAGCTCAGTAGTTAAGATGCTTGCCTTCTGATCCCAGGATCCTGGGTTCAATTCTTGTCACAGCAGGAATGTTTCTCACGACTAAAAACAACCCCACTCCCTAGCCTCATAAAGAGGCTTAGTTTATAAAGCATCATTCTCATCCTGTAAGTGGCGAGTGTATTTGCTGTTGGATGTGAGGGAAATAAAAAATAAATAAATAAAAAAAATCAGCTGGGAATCTGAAGTTCGAGCTGTTAGACTTACGATATTATAATTTAATATTAGGAGGAATCAGTAAAACTTCTATTCTCAACACAACAAAATATTCTCTTTTGTTAGTTAGAACAAAAGTTCAACCTTTGTATTATTCGAATACCGGACGTGAGCTTTAAATAATTTGAATAGGAGAAATCATCATTATTTGTATCTTGGAGTTGATTGAATAGGCCTATATTTTATTATTAAAGTCATTTCTGTCATATTAAATTGCATTCTAGGTAATTTTCACGTCTTAATCAGCTTGGTATCAAATACGCAACCGTTAACCGCAACCGATAATCAATCATCCGATAAGAGATTTTTAGTAAATTAAATGAGTTAGAATGGTTGTACAGTTCTGCATGCTGTTATTTATTCTTATACTTGTCTGATGAAGATTGAAATCACGTACTACTACTTTCCTGGGAATGATTTAATTTGCCTATACTGTGGATCAGAAGAAGAACTTGTAGATGTAGGAGATGACTGCTATCCTCTGTGCACTGTCTGTAAAGACAGTGGTCACACTGCACAAAAAAAAACCAAAAAAAAAAAAACCAAACAAACAAAAGCGTACATTCACTCCAAAACAGTGATGTAAATGGGCTGTGAGATCAGCAGTATGAATGACTAATCAAACTAAAGAGGGAAACGCTCTCAGAATAAACTTGTTTGAACCTTATTTTGTTGTTCTTGTGTTCTGTAGTGTTACGTACATAGTCGGTTTTCAAAGAATTTTGGCAGTTTCTGGCTTAGAAAAAAGAAAGAGAAACCTCCCCCACCCCCTACCTAAGGATTTTTAGAAAATAAGACGCTAAACAATTTATTTTTTTTATAGGGGATAAAAGGATTTCCTTGCAATCCAAACATCAATAATTCGTATTTGTTCTAGCAACTTTCCATTAAAATATTCCATTAATACAGTATTACGCATTTGGGGTCTGTCTGACGCTCGACGCATAACGAGCAAAACCTCTGTTTTTTGGGGTTTTTTTGCGAATTTTGGATGGGCTTCTTTTTTCGAGGCTACTTTTGCAAGGTAAAGCGTGTGGCTTCTTTTCAAAATGAATGCTAAATGTTGGGAATTACTACTATAAAACAATAAATAGGGCCACTTAACTGTAGCATCAATCTCTGTATCAAGGAGTTCTTTATCATCACTTAATGTACACAAAACACACACAAAATATCATCTTCTGATGTGCATTGGCTAATATTTTAATTTTATGCTCTCTAACAAAATTTATAATAACATCACTATTTATTTATAGTGGTCTTTATTGGGGGGAATATATTTATTTGGGTCCACCAAAACCATAGAGGGAGTCTTTTATTGGAGGGGACAGCTAATGTTAAAAGAGAGGAATTCAAACGGGATAACAGAAAATTTGTTTTTAATTGTAGGTGGTCTTTAACTGGAGGGAGACCTTTACCATCCCTCAAAAAGTTATAGTACTGTATCCTGATTGGTCAGAACACTCTCTGAGATCCAGCGTCCAAACAGTGTCGAATGCAGATAATCGATTATATGTGGGGGGAATTCCCAATGTGCCTAGGAAGGAGAGCTAAGCCTAGGCCTATTTATTTTTAGAGCGTTGGATTTTCCAAATTGTTATTTTTAGAACAGATGGAATTTACCAGAGTGTATTTGTGAACTGCTTAGAACAAAAATGTTAAAGACTGTATTTTAGTTAACCAAATTTACAGCTGAAGAAAAGGTAGGTGTTTTCTTCAGTAGGTCAGTCCCTCCCAAAATTTAACAAGAGGTCTGCCGCCTGGCCCTGGTTTATACTTGGCCTAAGTCTAGGCCACGCCTAGGCCTACTACACTAGTACTACTCTTATAGGCTAGTTCGTAGCCTGGCTGCTATGTCAAAAGAATAAACATTTCCGTCTTTTCTCAGGCAGTAACCGACCTAGGCCTACTGCTCAAACCAGCTAGCAGATGGGCACTTGTGACTTACAGTAGCACAGACAAAATAGTTTAATGACGTAGGCCTAGGCCTACGCTACGTACGTAGTCGTAGGCCTACTTAGTAGGCTACTAGCCCTAGCCTGCGTGATAGCTCTAGGCCTAGGCTAGCGCTATGCCTAGTTTACCTTGATTTAGCCTAGATCTTGAGACACATGAATGGACCATTGATTGGTGCTTTTAATGAATAATGGTTCGAAACAACCAGACTTAATCAAGTTTGTGAAAAAACTATCCGTAAGTGAATACAACATTTCCGTAGCACCTAGGCCCTAGGCCTAGGTAGGCTAGGCCCCTAGGCTTTAATTAGTAATAATAATAGGCCTAGTTTCTCTTGAGTTCAAAATATGGGTTGCTTAAATTACTCTCTCCAGGAACAGTTGTGGAATTTTAAGGAAACAGGACTGGATGAAGATTTTTAAGGACACTTAATTTTTTCTTAGTTTTCACATGTTTTCACTATAATTTATCAGTAAATCCAAGGAGGTATAAAAATAATATACCTCCTTGGTAAATCTAACAAGAATGAGTTGTCTAGGCACAATGTGTCAACAAATATTGAATATTCTGATGGAAAATTCATTTGTTCTGGATTTACTTATGGGATAAGCCATTTGTGATAATTTTTTTTTGTCTACAGTATTTCCGTAGTATTTTTATCTATTTCCGTATGTCCGTAATTAGGCAAAATTTCCATAGTACTTGAGAAGTCTGAACAACCATTATGTAATCTATGAATACTTCCCTTCTTGTATCTTTACAGTAACTTGGAATGAATAGCATGAGTTACCAGCAATAGATGTATTTTGATATCTCAATTTATTGATTAAATAAATTGGTTTAATTGATCATTTTACAAGTTTTTGAAAAATAAACTAAAAAAAAAAAAAAATTTGTACCTAGCGGATTTGTAGCAGGTGGTACACAGTGGCGGATCCAGGCATTCAAAAAGTGGGGGCCCAATAAGGATCTTCTACATTTGGAGGTTCTACAAGAAAATTTATTAATATGGCACTGGTGCAAAACCATTTATAATTGTATGAAGATTCAAAGTAAATCGAAAGTGCAGGACTTTAATAAACATTTATCACTTCCTTTTTAGAACAACTAAAGAAAATGAATCAACTGCTCACAAAACGAATTGAAGAAATGAAAGAGATGACAAGTGCTCAAGGAAAGTGGATGGAAGTAAACGAGACAAATCATCAGCGAGCTAAGGAGAAGATTCTGAGTCTGCAAAAAGAGAATGATGACTACAAACACAGCATTGAATCTGTGCGAAAAGACAGTGAACAATACAAACATCGACTTGAATCTGTTCTTAAAGAACTTGGCCACATTATCCCTGTCTCTTATACACATCTAGATTTGTATAAGAGACAGTTATGTAACCTATGAATACTTCCCTTCTTGTATCTTTACAGTAACTTGGAATGAATAGCATGAGTTACCAGCAGTAGATGTATTTTGATATCTCATTTTATTGATTAAATAAATTGGTTTAATTGATCATTTTACAAGTTTTTGAAAAATAAACTAAAAAAAAAAAAAAAAATGGATAAGTAGAACAATGCCTTGTATGCCCGGACAAATTGTCAACCAAAAACTAGTCATTTTTTACCATGTGGTCCTTTTAGCGTAGCATGAGTTACTATTTTTCCGAGCTGTCCCACGCATACATACGGTACAAGTTGACATATTATTTTTGTAATGGTGATAATACTATAGCATTGGATGTTAGGTTTAAAAATACAAAAAAAAAATGAAAATTCCAGTCCAATGAATTGATGGGCTACTGTTGAGCATGAAGAGTGTAAATGAATGTGCGAAAGTGTAGCTGAGTTACCTTTAGAATTGCCAATCATAGTACAGTATACATACTGTATATTTTGCTGTATCACTAGCACTGTAAACACAATGTTATAAACAAATGAATAAACAATACTAATGAATATTAACAAGATGTTATACTGTTTAACATACAGTTGTATGATTAAAAGTGTCTCAGTGCCAGTGGTTCAGTGGCAGTGATTCAGTATCACAGCTCTATGAGTAGCCTATACAGTATATTTGCATGGGTGTACGTAAAAGTACATAAAACACCAGTATAATACAAATAACAGTATACAATCATCAATGTGAATCCTACTACAGATACAACATGGATAATATTAATGACAACAAGGGTCAAGAAGATCATGAAGATCAAGAAGGTCAAGAATTTGAGGCAAATCTGTCCAGTTTGCAAGGTGACTTTGTTGTGCTGAATTACAGTGGTAATGATGTAGACATAGCAACTACATTGAGTGACGTCCATCTGTCAGATAACCGTCATCACACAATGCTAGATGAAAAGAACCTTATACAATCATGGGAAATCCTGAAAGAAGAGAATACCAATTTGAAAGGTTTGTATTAATATTAAATCAATTTGTGTTTTTGAGAATTTTAAAAGGTCAAGAAACAATCATGATGCTGGAGGCTCAATAGTCTCAAGTTGTATGGATTTTCTTTATTTTTTTCTGTACCTCTACTGAAAAGTCTAAAGATTAATTATCTCTATGGAAATATGGAAATGGTATACTATACACAATTTCGTATTTCTTGATAATAAAGAAATTAAATCGCAGCTTATGCAGTAAAACAATTTTTTATTGAATTCTGATTGTCCCAATTATGTTGTCACTATTTTAGAGAGAATTTCTGATTCATTTACAGTGAATGAGTTTGATTCCACAATTTTTGGGTCTTGAAAAAATGTTGATGGCTCGCGCAATCGCTTCAGATAAAAAAAAAAAATGATGGTAACAAACGAAAGTGCTAAAAAAATAATGTCAAAAACTGAACACGGAACTGAACCCCGATGCATGTGAGTTAGCTTGACATTTACCGAGCGAACAATACATTTCTGTTCTGATTAACTTGGACAGGAGTAAGGTAATGCTTTGGATAAAAGACAAATAGCAAATTTCAATAGTAATACACTACACATTTTTTATTTTTTAAATCATGCTTCTTGTGCAAATCATCTGTAGCACGCAAATTTACTAAAATACGCCTGATATAGAAAAATCGCCCAAAAATTGTCTTTAATTGTGAACACTGATATCTCTCGCACATGGTCAAAATGTAAATGGACGTCTTCGCATCTACTGTATAATTACGAAGCAAAATAACAAGGTGGTATTTCCATACATTTTACTTTTAAATGACACCTCTTTAGATAAAAGACAAAATTTAACAATGAACTTGAGGTAGTGACTAAAAGCAGGCAAACCTGACCACAATAATAACATCATATTTATTAATTTGGCTGAGATTTTTCAAGATCATTTGGCCTGAGATCGTTGGATCGTGTCGTAAGTGTTGAATATATGGTTTGGGGTACTGGCTAAAAAGTTTGCGGAACGGGGGTTTAGATACATGCATGACAAGCCAACACAGGGAGCTGTGTGAAATTGACTTAGAAATCTACTTAAAGGCTTTTACCAGTATTTCTTAAATATGTCAATAGGCAAAAGGCTATTTTATGACAACTCCGACCCATATATGCAACCAATAAAAAAGGAAATGAAAAAGAGACTTTACAAGGTAGTAAGAAGGAGCTGCAATAATGCATGATTACTGCATAGTTTGACTAAGTATTTTCTGCAAACAAAAATTAATAAACTGTTAATTTGTAAAATTCTTTTAATTGTTAAATTAAGATTGTTTTTATAATTACCATAGGACCCATATAACATCATTGTTGGTTTAACATGCAATGACCCTAGGTATTAGTAGGCCAAATTCGTTGTGCCTAGTTTGATCAGTCATTACTTTCATCAATGCATCAGATGGTTTAAAAAAAAGAACACTAAGTACTATGCATTAAACTTACATGAAAGAGTGTTTGATTGATTTAATAGACTTTGTGTTTAAATAAGTGATAATGTTTGCATTTCAATATTTAGTATTGTAAGCACCAGCTGAGCACTCAAGTGAATCATCAGTGAAGTTCAAATCAATTAAATTTTTTGTAAATAAACTTTATATTGTACAGTATCTGTACATGACCTCATTTGTACCTAGCGGATTTGTAGCAGGTGGTACACAGTGGCGGATCCAGGCATTCAAAAAGTGGGGGCCCAATAAGGATCTTCTACATTTGGAGGTTCTACAAGAAAATTTATTAATATGGCACTGGTGCAAAACCATTTATAATTGTATGAAGATTCAAAGTAAATCGAAAGTGCAGGACTTTAATAAACATTTATCACTTCCTTTTTAGAACAACTAAAGAAAATGAATCAACTGCTCACAAAACGAATTGAAGAAATGAAAGAGATGACAAGTGCTCAAGGAAAGTGGATGGAAGTAAACGAGACAAATCATCAGCGAGCTAAGGAGAAGATTCTGAGTCTGCAAAAAGAGAATGATGACTACAAACACAGCATTGAATCTGTGCGAAAAGACAGTGAACAATACAAACATCGACTTGAATCTGTTCTTAAAGAACTTGGCCACATTATCCAAAAGGTATAATTATTTTTTTAAATTTTTCTTTAATACAAATGATATGTGCCCTATCTGATGCGTTATCGTATTTTGTTCAGTATGTTCCCAAATGATTGACTTGAATCTGTTCTTAAAGGACTTGGCCACATTATCCAAAAGGTATAATTATTTTTTTAACAATTTTTCTTTAATACAAATGATATGTGCCCTATATGATGCATTATCATATTTTTGTCCCAAATGATTGCTAAAAAAATCTTGCAAGTAATTTGGGTGGGAATGAAACCATCAACCTCCAGATAACTAGCCTGGTGTCTTAACCACTAGACCACTTAGTTTGCGCTTGGTTGACAGTGATGAATCTAATCCCAATGTAGCAGTGGGTATACTGCAACACTGTTCTGATAGAACAATATTGAACAGAGAAATTGGTGGTGGGCGTGTTTTTACTATTGTACTGACATTGCTAATTCTGCGGCTCCACCCCTGTTTCGTGGTGGTATACACATTTCACTTTGAAAAAAACAGCACGAATAATTATTATTTTTAACCTGGAAAAGCAATCAAAAGTAATTTAAAATGAGATGAATCTATTTAGTAAACTTCTACCATATTTGAAAGTTAAAATTTTGATTTTGAAAATAAAAGGTAATTAATTACCATGGATGAGTCCAAGGTATTGTTGATAAAAAAGAGGGGAGTGGAGTTGAAATGAATTTTGAAGTGAATAACCTATTTTCATTGAATCTAAGAAGGGAAACACCCCTTGCAAAGATTTCTTTTTAATATAATTAACAAATGAAAGCAAATCATTAAGTATTCTATCAAGCAATTTGTTATTTTTCCAAGTAGCTTAACTTAGATGGTGTATCTATAAAAAATAAAAATTCATAACAATAAGTAAAGTAAGAATAATAATAATTTTTACCTGAAACAGTGATTGGATTGAATTGGATTATAATGAGATAAATCAAAAGTAATTTAAAATATGATTAATCTTACTAAATGTTTAAGGCAAATTTGATTTGGAAGATGAAAGACTATACCATTATAGGATTACTTTTATAATGCATATTTTTTTTACTTTTTATTAAAAGAATTAAAATTTCACGTATTCAATGTAAAATGGTAGATGTTTAAAAATTATTTTGTAGGAGATAGATCCAGATTGTAAGAAATATCTTGAGGGTATCTCATTACAAATTATGGAAGGGATACATTCAGAAACCAATGAAAATGTAGAAGTAGATAAAACTGTGCCACAGTCAGAAAGAATGGAAGGAATAAAATCAGAAGCCAAGACCGATGCACAGGTCAAAGAACTGAACTTAAAAATAGCAGAGATGAGTGAACAATTAAAGTGCAAGGATGAGCAGATTGACATGATAGCGAGAGAATTGTCAGAAATAAAAGAAACAGCAAAACCGCCAACGGAAATGGTAAGAATATATTGATACATATTTCCTCTGGTTTCCACCCACCCCCTACCCCCCTTGAATACAAAATGTACAAAATGGATTTGGGATGTGGGGTGGCTTGTACTAAAGGAACCCCCTTTTCAGTCAAATAGCATGCTTAACTCGAAGCTAATACAGTATTTGATTTCTTTCTGAGAATATTTGTACAAGTAAGCTTAAAAAGATGTATTGCCATGAAAATGACAAAAGTCATTAAAAAAAAATTTAAATTTGGTCATTTTGCAGTAACATACAAATTATTAACTTGAGCATAGAAATGATTGAATTAAAAAAAATGTGTACCCTGTTTTTTATACTGAACAATGATAATAAAATTAATCAAATATTACACTTCCAGTGACTGGAAGTGTTTCTATCATTTAGAAAACTATGGGTAAACATTCTTTAAAACACTCTTTCTATGTTCAAGTTACTTCAAAATGAGCGAGTTAAATTCTGTACATCTTTAAGCTACTCATTTCAATCATATCTTGGGCTTTTGCTTGAAGAAGACTACTGTAGCACAGAAAATTGGAGGTGAAATAATGAGGTGGGCTTATACCCGAGATAGGCACATTCTGGCGGAACTTCAGCAATTATTTCAAGTGTCATGTAAATGTACTGTAGACGCGGAGCTGGCAATTGCCTGTCGGTGCAAAACATAGGCTTCTAAAAGAGAATATGATCTCAAACTATGCTATTGTGTAAAGCAGCTTTTATTAATTAATTAAAATCATTAGAGAATGGACACTGTAATGATCGGTTGTGTGGTTTAAACAGAGATTAAATGTCAATGTTTTTTGCTTTTTAAGCAAATTAATTGGGTTCCAATATTTTATAATTGTTATACCAACCTCTCAAAATACCCTGGTTGCAAGCTGCATAATAGAATTACTGTGCGATAGCAGACATGCCAACCACTCTGATTTCGGCGGCGTTACTCCGTTTATTTAAGCAAAACTCCGCACTCCGATTTTGGGTCAAATCTCCGCTTTTTACGCATTTTGGCCAGCTGAAATAAATCGCGCATTTCCGAATAAAAATTATAATCCTATGATTTAGATAAGAACAAGACCACTTAATTTCGTCCTGAAAACAGCGCTCTGAACTGTTTACGAAATAGTAATTTGCGCTCTACGGTCTACTGATTTAGAAAAAAAACCAATTTCATTGACCAAATCACTGTCAGAGTTGCACTCTGAACTGTATACAAAAAATTAATTCGCGCTCCACGGTCTACTGATTTTGAAAAAAAAAAAATTCATTGGCCAAATTGATGTGAGAGTTGCACTGCACTCTGAACTGTATAGTGCTCCATGGTCTACTGATTTCGTAACAACAACAGTCTAGTAAAGCACAATTTTGAAAATGGAGTCCGATGAGAGCGATATGGATGTAGGCTTAGGCAGTACCGTGAAACGAGTAGTAGTGTTGAGCTTCCTGCAGAAAAGAAGCTAAAACACACATAAACATGCAAGTTAATAACGGAAAGTATCCTGTCAGTTTGAGATCAAAACTACTGTAGGTGATGCCAATAGTGCGCTTGTTGTGATTGGTGTGGTGTTGACTTTCTGCCTAGGCCTAGGGCCTAGTCTTGCACAGCGGTGTTGCTGTTGTGAGTCAAAACAGTTATATTTTACAATCCGATCACATTGGTACCATGTCTTAGGAATACTCCTCACATTGCCAAAACTCCACTTAGAAGTTTTCCAGACTCCACTTGTTGGCCTTGTAGGGTTGGCATGGCTGCGATAGGTTTATATATGGAAAGTCTTTGTTAGCCTAAGTGTAGGTACCCATAATATTATTAAAAACCTGACTACAAACCTGCTAATAAGGGGATAAAACAAAATGACAACATAACTGCCTGTTTAAGAGTGGATTAAATACTTTCATTAATATCGACAGGTTTTGGTCTCAGAAGGGTCAAAAGAGATACCAAAAGAGACACCAAACAAGTCATCACTTGAGGCCCCAGAAAGCTTTCAAGAAGAATTGACATCAATGCGGGATGAACTCAAAAAGGTGATGTCAATTAATACCCAACTGAATGAAGACTTAACAAGCTTTCAGAACCTTCATACTAGAAATCAGTCAGAGATTGAGGCCCTCAAAGGTGATCTCATCAAGCACCAACAGATGCATGAAGAGAAGTCAAAAGAATTTGAAAAACTTCGTGCAAATATTGCCAAACTGCAGACTGATAAGGAAGGGCTTGAGCAAAGTCTGACCCACTATCAGCAACATAAGTGCACTGAGGCTAAGCCAAAAGATGCCAAGACACCACCATCAGACATCCATCCTCCAGCAGTATCCACTGAAGTCATGGTTGGAAGTGCACCAAATACTGATGTTAAGAATATTAGAAGACAATCATCGGATGATGGGGAAACAGTACAGAATCTTATGCTAATATTTAGAGCTGAGAGACAGAAATGTGCCAGTCTTCAGGAAAAACTTACAGCTGAATCAAATCGAGTTCATGAGTTAGAGATGGAACTCCTTATTACGCAGCAAGAATTGCAAACTAAAAACAACAAGGAAATATCAAAAAGAGAAAGAGAACATGAGATGACTGTTGAAGATCTGAATAGGAAACTAGACAATGTATGCAAAGAATTAGAAGAAGCTCGGAATTACATGGAGGTATGTATTAATTATAACAATAATGATAGTAGCAGTTGTATGTAGTTGTTGTGGTTGTCGCCGCCATTGTCGTCGTTTCCGCCTTTCATTGCCGCCATCTTTGTCGTTGTCATCATTGTGTAATTCCATGGCAAATCAACCAAAAATTTACTTCAATCTAGCGGATTTTGTTCTGTGGGACACATGAGAAACGATCAGAAATGAAAATTTTTTCCTCTAGGCCTCTTAATTAGTTTGAGCTAATTAGTGATACGTTGCATGTTAATCTGATCTGATTTTTTTATTTACTGTAAAAGTTATCAATTTGTAAAAAGCTAGATTGTCAATGTCAAAGACAAGAAAGGATAAAATATTATTTTTTCTCAAGATCAATATTTTATTCTAAATCATAACAGGAACCTCGATATCAAAGTACTGGAGATGACATCCGTGCTCTGAAATCACAAGTGATGGCATTGATGTCAGAACTTGAAGAAATGAATAAACAAGTTGAAGATGCCAACATCCAGGTTCAGAAACGAAATGATAGGCGAGTATACTGGATCCAGTTATTTGCAATTTATCACAAATTTCTAATTTTAAAAATCGTAATATTATGGAAAATGCATAACTAATGAAAGAAATTTTTAATAATATTTAAAGATTTTTATGTAAAAAAAAAGATAAAATAATAATAATTAATAAAAAATAAATAATAAATAAATAAATAATGCTTGTAGACCAAATACTCTAAGTTGAGATGGTAATACATAAGTGAAATCTAAATCAGAAATCATAAAATCAAATAATATAACTACATTTAATAATTAGCAAAACTATCAGATTTAAAAGTAAAAATTTTGATGTACAAAAAAGATTATGAAGATGGGTTTTTAATTTTCCTAGGAAATCATTCCAAACGCAGAAGTCATACATGTATTACATGGACTGTTTTATATTTTTTTTATATAAATTAGATTCTAGACTGACAATTTCAGTGGCGGATCTAGGAATTTGAAATAGAGGGGGCCCAGGGAGGGATTTTCAAAGAATGAAGGGTTCATACCACTTTAGCCCCACCATGGGCTGTTGTGAGAAAATAGATTATGGCACTTCTAGATGGCTGGCCCTTGAATCCGCTACTGAATTTAACATGTAGATAAGATTTAATGTGTCTTAATTGGCAGTTTGTATGGTAACGACAATAAATATATGTTTTGTGTTATATACAGGATTAAACAACTTGAACTTAAGAATAGTGTGTTAGCCAGCGAGCAATATAACCAAAGCATGCAAGACACAGCAATCATTGAACGTATGCAGGTGGAGATCAAGCGTCTTAATGAGGAAACCAGTGGGTTGGCAGTAGTCATGTAAGTAGACCCGTGCTGATATTTAACTGAGTTTAGTGGATATAAAGAAATTGCTTCCATAATCCTGAGTTAAATTATTGCAGTTGCTAAGCTTTTCCTCATTGATAAAAAAATTTCACTTCATAAAATACAAATAGAACTTTGTTTTATATTTATAAAGTACCACATTCTTTAAAGTATGTAAATAACTAAATAAATAAAATTAATAAATTGTATAAAGTAATTGCTAGTTAGATGAAAATAAAATGTTAAAATGATGAAATGTGTTGTGAATTCCTATTTAACAGTATTGTTTTTGTTTTTAATAAGCTGGTTAAAAAAAATATGCAGTAAATATTCTATTTTATATTTTTATTTTTAGAGAGGAAAGAAATGATCTGTTAATGAAATACCAAAATCTGCAAACAGTATACAATGATGTTTGTCTTAAATATGATGAGGCAAGACATAAGGCTGTTGATGAAAAGGTACGAAAGAAAGAGTTTAAATTTCAATATGAAGCAATATGCTTACAATATTAAAAGCTACTTCTTATCAAGTAATAATAAGGTTACATTTATATAATGTATAATGCTTGAGCTTCTATGCGCTTTAAACATAAACAGAAAAGAGAAAAAACGAAAAAGAAGTAAAACCAGAAATAACCTAAAACAAACAAAGACCGCTATGAACAGTGACAACCATCACCACAGCACCTTCCACCCGCAATCTTTTATTTCAAGTTGGAAATTTTGACTATTATTTTCATATCTATATCTGGCAACATTTTAACAACATTTGATAAATAAAATCTATAATCTACTGTGCATGCAGTCATGCTCAACTGTGCAACTTTGCACACTAATGTTTTAAACTGTTTGTTTTTAAAGCAGTTGTGCAAATGACACTTCAGCTCAGGGATAACTTAAATAATAATTTCTTATTATTATTTAAGTTATCCCTGAGTTCAAATATATTACATTGTAATGCCAATTATAGAATATAATTATGTAGAAAAGAATATGTTTTAATACTTAATAGTCACTTTGTCCGAGTTTCATGGCAACTTCTTTTCAGTTGTTGGTATCAAGCTCTGGAATTCACTACCACATTCTTTTCAAGAGTCCCCTAATTTGATGAAGAGGCTCCAAAGGAAAAAAAATGTTGATATGTTGTATTTTCTAAGATAGACAGAAAAAAGTTGTTTGACGAAAAACTTAGGAACAGTTAATGAGATACAGATTTTTGAATATTTAAAAAACCGGGGAACAGTTAATGAGATACAGATTTTTACAACCATTGACCATTAACCATATGTTAAATGTGTTTGAACTGCTCCTGAAGTAGCCTTAAAAACTGTACAATTTGGGAATAACGTTTGCATGAAGAGGATGAGTAATGAGTACAAATTTAATTTTAAACTCACTTTCTAGGAAATTGAAGAGCTTACAGTGAAATTGATCTCATCTGAGGAAGCATTGCAAAAGAAGTATCACCAAATCAAAGAGCTGCAGGATGAAGTGAAGGAACTTCAGCAGTTTAAGGATCAATGTCCAGCATTAATGGCCCAGGTGAGCTGCCTGGTACATACTAAGAGACCATGAATCTGTTGTTATACAAGTATACTTAAAGTAACTGTAGAAGGATTTCATCTACTACTAAAATGTTTGCTCATCCATTTATCCATCGTTTTTGTTTACAAAGGCTAAGCACTTTAATGTTATCAATGCATTTTCTTTAAAAGAGGAATCCATGCTAAAATTACAAAATATCTAAATTTGTAGGCTGACCTTTACAAGATAGACTTTGAAGCAGAACGAGAAGCCAGAGAAAAAGCACACAGTGAAAAAGATGTGCTGAATGAGCAAATTAGTCGACTAAAAGAAGAAATAGAACAACTGAAGGAGGATTCGAATCCTGCTAGAAAAGCAGCTTTGGAGAATCTCCAGCGGCGTCATGGTTTTGGCTCTTCCCAATCTCAACCAATGCAACCACAACCAGTAATGCCACCAGACTTTGGTGCTATTTACCAAAGGCCTGTAGACTACTACCCGTATGGCATGGGAGGTTACCAACACACAGGACCCCCTCCTAATTCACAGGTAACTGACCTTAATTAGTTGCAGTTCAACAAATTTTAATTGTTAGCCAATGACCATAATTTAAATGATTTTTTGTCTTCTTTATTTTCACATGCATTTTTTGTATTTTTTTTGTTTTTTACAGTCACCAATGCACCTGTGTCCTGTCTGCCAGAGAAATTTTCCGGACATAGACACGCTACAGATTCACGTCATGGATTGCATCAATTAGAATTCAGACAAGGCAAAGTGGTACTTCTCCAGTCCTCTCCATTTCAAAATTCAAAGCCATTGGGGAGCAGCTGATGTCCGTCGGCCAAATGCTTTGAGACAAAGTTGACTACTGACAGCACTGGAAGTAACTTGTGCATAGCCGTTTTATTATATACAGATGCAAATCCCATTCTTAAAATATACTGTACCGCACTCGCGCGATTAAGCGCCCGGGCGCTTAATTTGTTTTTGCACTTTTTGAGGGGCGCTTATTCAAACGGGGTGCTTATTTAAACGGGACGCTTATGACAACAGAGTGGAAATTGAGGGGGCGTTTATAGAAATAGATGAAAATTGAGGGATTCTTATAGAAACGTATTAAATTCAAGAACTTTTTGAATAAAAAAAGATAATATAAGGACATCGGGAAACCGAAAATTACGAATGGTGGTGTGGGGGAAAAGATAATCGTTTAGAATGCATTTCTCATGACAAGAATGCTGTGAATTTACATAACAGCAGAAGAGCATGCAATTAGTGGTGTTGAATAGTGGTTTAGCTTGTTGGCCATTGGCCGATTGAGATCAGCAGGATGGCAGGATCATTTTTGAAAACTCAGATGAGAATGTGCTAAATGTGCAAATTGTCATAAAAAGAGGAGTAGGACTAGGTCACAAATATAAGAAGAGGAAAGTTGGAAATATACTGTCGGTCCAGGGATCGGGGCTCTAATCTGTCCCAAGAGAAATATCCTCACTTTGATATTGACCTACAGTAAGAAGAATGTGATTGCACTCTGCAGCTCAGATCATGCCAACAACCACAATCCCAGGATTGATTGGATTATTGACTTGCTGAAAAGAAAATCTCATGATATTATTGAGGTGGCGCTTATTGAAATTAGAAGGGGTGCTTATTCAAATGGGGCGCCTAAGGAAATTTTCACGTTAGGAGGGGTGCTTATTCAAATGGGGCGCTTATTCGCGCGAGTATGGTATACAGTATATACTATTACTGTATATGGAGATTGTATGTGATGGACTAAGAATTAGACAATGATGTCACTATTATTACAGACCTGTTTGTCGTTGATTAAATACATAAGATGTCAGACAGGTAGTCATTTATTATTAAAAGAATTATTGCAGATTTATAACTACATATAATGAAACTTGGATATTGTTCATCATTTAAAATTAAATATGTTATAAAAGTATTATTCATATATTCAGGCATTTTTTTTTCACAGAAATTGGATTCAATAAATTACAATGTCCTAGAAATCAAGATGCTCTCTTATTAGTTAGGAGACTAATATCCTAGAAAATATTTACCAAGTTACTACTGTATAAACATTTTGGTTACTGATTAATTGATGTAAGTGTATGATGTAACATATTCTGTAGTCTACACAGGATATATTTAAATGATTTCAAGAAAGTTATATAGTTTTACAGGTTGTTAACAAAGTTAGATGAGTATATACTATAATTAGCTCAATCATATTTCAACAGCACCAGAACTTTTAAACTGAACAATCAATTCATCTAGTAAACAAATTATTTGCTTACCATATAACTGCTTGGAAATTAGTAGCCTAGGTTTCAGGACCTGAATTTAGTTTACTCATTGAATTCTATAAAATATAATTGTTTTATTGCACTCAGTGTGCATCATACCAAATTTAATTGGCATCCCATACTCAATTTCTGTTTTTATTTTTTTTTATCTGATCTGTCTCTGAATTCCAAAATGACTTGCTTGTTAAGGGACTTGCGGTAAGTCTAGGGGAATGGGTTTGTGGCCATGTTTATCATGAATCAAGTGAAGAAAAAATAATAAATAAAAATGTTTAATGGTCCTGGAGCATAAGGTAATCACTGAACATAAATGATATGTCACTCAGTTTTATGATATCTGTATATTACATTTGAATTTAGAAATATTATAATATGGATGCCATTATTTTGTGTTATCCCAACAGCAGTACAGTATAAACAAAATAAAATGCATGTTTCTGTACTTGTATTTCATGTACGGTACTGAATTACCATACCATTCTCTACATTTAATGTCTGTAATATACATAGGTGTGTTATATTTTATGCAGGAATCAATATTTTTTTTTAACAGCGAAGAAAATTATATAAAATTATATTATATAAGTTTTTTTTTTCTCATTATTTATTATCCAGTATCAGTGAAAATATATATTGTTAATTGTTTGTATATTATATATTAAATACAGGCAAATAGGGTGCGGATCCAGTAGGGGGAACGAGGTGGCACGTGTGCCACCCACCCCGTTTTTCCTCTAAATTATAAAATTTCAGTGCATATCAATGTTATATGCTACTCATCTATTCTGAAAATCTTGTGCCCCCCACCCCCCAATCCCTTGAAAAAGTCTGGATCCGCCCTGAATATTATGGTACATAATTATTTTCATTCTTTTTAAATTGTCTGCAACATGTTATACTGTACAATTTGTAGTCAAATTTCCCACATGTTTTTCCTGACTAGTACTTTAGTATTGCAATGATTGTGTACATAGGAGCCTATACATTAAAAGTCAAATCAAATTTCCAGTGTTTCTTTTTGTTTGGCATTTAACTATACTGTATGCTTATCTGTGACTTAGTTTGCATAGGGAATAGCTCAGTTTGCAAAGTCACTATTATAGCTAGATTATCTTTAGTAATGATAGGCCCTCTTCAGTGTGTGATATGAACAAAAAATATTGGTAAAAATTAAGCAGAGTGGTGCATATAAAGTTACATTCCATACCACCTACCAGAAAAGAATAGAAAAACAGCAATGTAGAACAGTATATGATAATACTGTAACAATATTATAATATTATAAAATTATAATCCAATTTGGCTTTGTTTAAACAAATAGATGTCTTCTCGAATTTCCTTAATAAAGAAACAGGCAAATTTCTTGAACTGAAATCAGAACAGTACTTTCATGAAAATATACAAAAAAAGAAAAACCACTCACACTACAGATAAAATAAACCAAAAAAAAAATACAGTAGACTATAAAAAAAAAAGTAGAGAAATAAAAAAAATAAATCCTCCAAAAATATAGTGAAGGAGGAATGTGTTTTTGCAGTGGCCTGTGATTTGTTCACACCATATATGGTACATGGAATCTTAAGCCAATCCCCATCACTCATCTGACCAAAACTAAAACATGTTTTTCTGAACTTTTACATATTTCTTGGGCTGCTTTGGGCAGCATAATATGATGGTTACTAAGGCTTCACCTTCCTTGCACCCTAACCTCTGAAGGAACTTATCCAACACCTTATCTCCGTTTTATGGTCAGAGTCATTGGTGATTAGGGATGGTCCGTCCCTGTTGGCAATGTCATTGCTCCTTGATGCTCCAAGATAGAAGTTTACTGTATGCTTGCTGCCAGGGACGGATTCAGAATTTTTGAAATAAGGGGGCACAAAGTTCATATAGGCCTAGATGTAATCTAATTATACAGATAAATAAGTATCCAAAATGGTATGGTTCATGTTAAATATATACGTTACAAAATATTGTAACATTTGTATGCAATTCTGTATTTTTTTCTTTAAAAACAATGGAAAACCGGGAATGTTCTCCCTGCCCCTCCATAAATCTTCCCCGGGCTGCTGCTTGTGTTGTTAACCCCAAAAATACAGTCTCCACTGACAAGTCTTAACTGACAAGGCATAATTAAATTAATTTCTCTACACTACATAACATACTCAGATATAAAAGGTGGTGTTTACAGAGTGCCGACGGGTCCCTGAACAGCACATTATCATGGAGAACACAATTAAATGAGGCATATACAACAAATCAATTCAGCAAAGCCAGAAGTAGGAAGATATGACACAGGGCACCAGTCGGGGAGAAAAACCATAATTCGTTGGGGAGAAAGATAAAAAATGTATATGTATTTTCTACATATTAGTAGACTATAAACTTGATTAAATTGTCTTTTTTTGAGGAGGGGGGGGGGGGTTGGTGGAATGAAGAAATTTATAGATTTTGAGCGACGTCTGACCACACCCAGCCAAGGGAGGGAGAACTGGGTCATTTTGTATAATTCAAGCAGACTTGAGATATTATATACTAAACCTTTTTTTCTACATTTTTGGTTTTGGAGACATGGTGGGCTTGGTCTGAACAGGGGCTGGCCCTGTTGGTGCTATCACTGTTACGGATTTGTAATGAACACTTAATTACATATGATCACAGTTATATATTTTCCTGAATATGGAAAAATTTATTTCATATTTTTAAAACTCTGGAGGTTCAATGGTAATTATACAGGTTGACAATATTACAAATGAATTTACATAGCGTAAAACAAAGAAAATCAATGAATGTGACAACATACATTATCAAAAAATTTATTAGTAATTTTGAGGTTGTTCTATTATTAATTATATCATTTTAATATCATTTAAGATATTTACATCAGAAGTTTTTAAAAACTTGTCAAAAGTACACAGACTATGGTGCCAATCATTCAAGCTGGACGGGTTAGTTTATTAATGTTGTAGAAGACATAAAAATATTCAGTGAATTGTTTCACTACTATACCTCATAAATATTAATTAGGTTGACGTTCCGCAAACTATTTGAAACATTTTTGGAGAGCCGGGAATCCGTCTTGAAATTGAAAAAAAAGAGATGTTTCATCATGGAGAAAATAGTTTTTAATAAAGCCGCTTCATTGTTACAGCGAATGCGTCGCACGCACAAGCCGCTAAAGTGCCAGATGATGCGTGCTATTTGAGTTATAAGCGGTGCCTTTATCTGTATATATTCCTGATAGTTCTAGTATGCAACATTATTTTCTATAAATGAATATACTGTATTGTAAATATACCTTTTTAAGCATTAAATACATGTCAAGTGCGGATCCAGAGTTTACCCTGGCTATCGCACAGATGGGTTCCCATATTGGGAGGGTCATGAGTAGAGAGCTAGCTTGTTTTTTGGCTGGAAGATAAATTTTTAGATATTCGAAAAGTTTTTGTTTTCTAGATGCTTTGAAATACACTTCGTGCATTATGAGAAGTCTATTATTGAATACACTCTGAATTCATAGTTTTTCCCTACTTTGCTATGGACAATTAATAATGATGATGAAGAAGATGATGATGATGAGGAGGAAGCTGTGCAAGATTAATTAACAGGCTCTTCGATGTGAAGTGTCAAGCGAGGCCCATAGCCTAAGTTACAGTTTGGAATTTGGAGATATTGTCGTCGTCAAATGTTCAATGCACACAGTCGGACAATAGATGATTTATGATATCTGTTTTGTATAGAAAGTAATATGAAACCCATAAAATATCAGTTCAGGCATTCATTTATCTGTCTGTGGAAAATATAACATATGAATCATACAAAATAAAAAGAATTCTAATAAAATATAAATATGTATAAAACATCTACACTAAATCAAAATGGAATATTCACTGCTTGTTGGATCCCAGTTTTGGTATTGCAGGGGTTGTTCTGAAGGCTTTTGTATAACCAATCCCCGTATTTCTGATAGATCACTGATTAAAATGTAAAATATTTAAGATTTTATATTTAGTACATATTCAAATGTTATGTAAATCTCATATAGGCCTATCCCAAAATGGCGTTATATTCATGCACCGAAGTAGAAAGTTTAACTTAATAATTTTGCTATGTTTTATGTTGAATGGTTTTTAATGATAGTCATATTATTACAGCCTAATATGACCACAACATAAGGAAGTCCTCTCCTTTAAACTTCTAACCTACTAAATTTTGCGTATCTCAATATACATATATATTTCCTTAAATCAAGGAGTCCACTCGTTAAATTAGTATATATAGTATAGAGAATTTGTCTGTCAATCGCAGATATCCAAATTTTAGGAAATTACGTTTTATGCATGTCGACATGAGAACTTTAACCTAAGAACTTTGATATGTAGGCCTATATGTTTTATGTTGTTTGTTGAATGGACTTCTTTAATAATAATATTACAGTCTAATATGACCACAACATAAGGAAGTCAACGCTGTAAATTTTTAGCATAATATTGTACAGAGAATTTTGATTGTTTATCAATATCATCATGTTAGATCCAAATCACATTTTATGCAAGCACCGGCGAGGAAAGATTAAACATAATAATTTGGGATGTACATGTTTTATGTTATGTGTGTTGATTGGTCTTAGTTAATAATATTACAGTTTAATGGCTTAATATTTATAATATTACAGTTTAATGGTTTACAATAATATTACAGTTTAATGGTCCCGGAACCCCAACCTGAGGCCATTGTTGGCCCCCTAGCCCCAATCATGGGGCTAGGGGGCTTCGCTCGCAACCTGACCATTTCACTTCTCGTGGCTATGGCCCTGCTATGACGTGTGTGGCTGATTGGTTGAATTATGGTAGAAAGAAAAAAAACAATCAACAATTGTCCGGGGGGGGGGGGAGAAACAAAAATGTACGGTATTATTTATTTAATAAAATAATATTTTATATTGTATACAATAAAATTTTATCACTGAGAGAACAGATAATGTCATCAAAATATTGTATATACACGGATGCTTCATGATCAAAAGTTCTTGCCAGGATTTGGTATGCTGGTCCCTGGCGCAGCTGGGCTGCGGCTTGGAGCCTGGAATCGTAAATAGGCCGTAAAGTAAAAAGTTTGCGGAACGCTGAATTAGGTAATAACATTTCATTGGTTAATTCCACCTGCATATGCAGGATTTATGTGTACATGGGGAAAAAATGCTACCCACAATAGTTGTATGCGGACTGTTTAATTTAAGCCAGAAATAGTTATGTAGACACACAGTTATGAGGTATAGTAAAACAAATACAAAATGGTTTTATTTCGGTTTTTGTGAATGATTGGGACTACCTCCCTCCACTTTGCATTGAGAGCTACTATTGATACTCGCCATGCACACAACCTTCATAAATTTCAAGAAATATTTTTTTTCCCATTTCTAAAATATTTTGAAAACCAAAGCCTTTGTCATAAATCATAGTTGTATCTTTGGCGCGCCATACGTTGAACATCCTCTTTATTCCTTGGTATTTTATCAAATGGTTCATGGTCATTAAAACATATATCCCATACATCATCTATTGTCTTTTGGACTTCTTCTTTAGGTATATCACGGACCGACATCACTGACTTCATTGCGCGTTCCTGCACACATTTCTGAAATACAGTAATGGACATGGTTTAATGGCACCATATAAATGCAAGAAATGATTGAATGAGACGTGATTGACGTCAAGTTTCAAATACTTGTATTTTTCCGATGTTTGGCAGTAATATGACATCATTATGCTCATTTATTTATTTATTTTATTTATCAACAATATCAAAAGACTGGCCTTAATTGGTGCCCAGGGAACAAAGTTAAAATTTAAATACTAAGTTAAAAAAACAATGCAGTATAAAAAATACAATTACAAAAATTAAAGATCTATGCCTTTAAGTTTCTTTTAAAAATATTTAAAGTTGTCTTTGGATTTGATTGCCATTTAAAGAATGTTTGTAATAGTCTTACTAACATTTTTCAGGGGAAAGTGATTTGGTATTATTTCTTGTGTAAATCAGAATAGTTTTCTTCAACAAGTTTAAAATAAGACTTTAAGACTTTGATCTTTTCAGGTCGAAATTTACAACTAAGATTTAACCAACCAAGTTCTTTTGAAGGTGTTAGTAAATAAGCATTTAAAAATTAACCTTGCTCCATGTTTGTTTGAGTTTACCCAATTTATCAACATCATTGTCAAAACATTTCGACTATACAGTGATACAAATATTCAAAATGTGGTTGAACAAGTGGAAGATAGATGACTGACCAATAAAAGGTTATAGATGTTTAATAATAGAAAGAGATGTCCTTATAAAGGCAAATCACACAAATGTGTCAAATAAAATGTGATACTAGGAACAGAGCTTATAAGTGATTGTGCCTTATTTGGCGCCATTGGTATGTGCTGTACACAGAAACTTAACATTTCAATTTATGGGTAAAAAAGGCCAAGTAGGCTACCACATGTTTCAAGTATACAAAGTATACAAATCTGGGTAGCATAAAATGGGCCGGAAGTCCAAAGTGAGGGACTGCTTTATACCACCTTATGCTCAGTTCTAATATTATTTTCTTCAGATGATCGGTATCAGGCCATAGGGTTATTAATCTATTTTTGCAGGCCGCAATAAAATCACTGTCGGGCTGCACTTTGCCCACCTGTGACATGGTGTCAAACTTCCAATATGAGTTTTTCAAACTACCGTTTAACTAATTTTGATAATGAAAGTTAAGATCTTTTCATGGCTCTTTTCTGACAATGTACCTGATGATGCTTCATAAAGCCAAACTTTCTGCTGTATAGATTTTGATTGAAGAATGAACAGTCTCCACTAAGACTAGCAGCACGGATCTGTAAGTAAACAATTTCAATGAACAATAGAGGGACTTACCGATGATTGTTTACAGGCGGTCACATGACCTAACTTGGGTATACATGAAAAACATTAAGTGTGATAACATAGGAAAAGGTAACGTTATGATTGCGAAAACCACCACCCACTGTTACGTGAGAAATAAATGGCTAGGACAGGTAATACGATTGTTCAAAATAGTGTTTATTTACTTTTCCTGCGTTCTCCTTGGATGGATTGTATGCTTTGATATTCAAGTGATCCTTCATAAACCTTAGCTGGCCCTAACATCGCAGCGTAGTTCGTGGGTCGAAGACCATCATGCATACCTAACCATGCTGTAGATGTGCAGGGGCCAAGGCCTAACATTTGTAGAAAAATCTCAATGTTTACAGCATTAGCAAAACATTTGATACAGTTTATTGGGAATTATGATGATCTTTACAGCAATAAACAAGGGATGGCCGTAATAGAAATCTCCATGTAAAACACCACTGTGTCAGTGGATTGTTTATATCCAACACCCAAGTTAGGTCATGTTACACCCATCGCTAAATCCCTCTATTAATCCAATCAATGTAGCCTACATTTTTAGATATTAGTAGTAGTTATTACTATACCTCATAAATATCAATTAGGTAATAACATTTTAACGATCATTACACTTGGTACTGTACGCGATGCGGTTGTTTTGAATACTTTCCTGTGCTTGCCAAATTAATGCAGACTCTGGGAAAAAAGTATTACCCAAGAATATCGCATCCCCGCCTATATAACTGTATACAAACTGTGTAATGTTACCCTCACAGATAAAAATTGCTATTTAATATTCATGATTTTATTTCCTTCATTCATTCGTGAATTTTACTTCATTCATTGTTGGATGACTACCTCCCTCTGCTTCCGAAATGTATTTTAGATTGAAGTAAATCTTAAGAAGATTGTCTGAAGCTGGAAAACAGCTAGTTTTTTTAAACATGTGTTAAGTATTGTTTGAAGGTTTGCATGGCGAAGTAATAACATATATGTTTAACAACAAACACGTGTTAAGTTATCAAGATGAGAAAAAAAATCGCACCTCTGTGCAAGCAACATGCCTCAGGTTGTTCCATTCTACGTGGGCTCGACAAAAGTCAAAGGCGTGAATGAGTTCGTGTGTAAGTAGAGTGCTAACAACACGTTGAGATGGAGCTCTGTTTTCGCAGAGAACAATCTGTCCATTTGATGGATCAAATCCTCCATTAATTATGCTTCCCTCTGGACATTTCTCACATGATATATTTCTTGATATGTTCACTGGACTACATGAAAAAAATAAAGAATTGTTAAAAGTACAAAAATTTATACCATACTAAAACAGTGTGATAAAACATTCCCCTTAACTTACAATGATCGATAAAACACAATAATAAATGCTAAAGATGTATTGTCCCAGGCAAATGGTTAAGATGCTTGCTTTCTAATTATTTTTGGGGGTTGTGCCTCATTATGAGATTTAGTATGGAAAACAGTAGATTTCTGCTGAATGGATGATAGATGATTACTGCAGGAGGATAATATTTGTGCTAAAATAAGCCACTTCGGAGTTTGAACTGCACATGCCCATATCGAAGGTCAATCGACGTAAACAATATGTGTCTGTTAAATGTTTATATCAACTGACCTTTGATAATGGGCATGCAGAGTTCAGACTATGAAGTTGATTTACTGATTTGTAGAAATAGTCATAGAAGAAACAATAAATGTATAAATTTATTATATCATAAAAAGTTCAATTTACGGGAATGCAAGAATGGCTCACCATCCATTTTCTTCCATGACCTTGAACATGAACTTTACAAAAGGACCTGAAATGATAAGCAGATTTGATCAGCATTCAATATCAATAACTCTTTATTACACTAGTACATGTTATTAAACACAGTGGCAAGACACCTAGAAGGAACTGTATTTATGTAATTAAACTTCAAAATAAATTAGATAATTGGTAGAGGTCCTATGGGAATGTTGATGTGTAATAATGGAATTAGTGTGGTAAAAAAACAAACCTTTTTTTAGTTGTTATCCAAATTTTCTAAAATGAATTTGACACAATGACAGATTCAATAGCTATCAAACATTGGTAACACAGGGACAGATGTATGTGTTGCAGTGTACCTATAGTTATTTGCTTGTTCAAATTCTTACCATTTGTATGTCGTTTTATTTGTAGGTCTTTGTTTTATTTGTATGTGGAAGGTGAGGGAGAGAGCATGCCCCCCTCTAAAACAACTAAATTTCTTGCTTCATAAAAAATATCATACATATTATGAACGAGAATTTATGGTATGTACATCAATCTGTCCTGAAGTACTTACTTTCTTTACAAGCAAATCTTAGACGCTGAAGACACTGCTTATGTTGTCGGCTTTCCTTTACAGCAGGTAGATCTTGCTCATTACTCACATCATCTGTTTTGATAGATGTTGATGCCATACTACATATGAGCCATTTACTCTTTAAAAAAAAATTGAATAGACCATGTATATCTGTTTTAATGCCAGGAAAATTAAATTTTCCAAGACACAGGAATGGTTAAATGAGATACAAAATTCTGAATATTTAAAAACTGGGGGGGGGGGGAAAGGTGGGAAAAAGTGTGGTTACGCCCCTTTTCCAATGTATTTAAATATTTTTTTTAAAATCCATATTTCATACCATATTTTTCGTACATTTCACCTGTGGTTTTAAGTAGGTCATAAATTACAGACACGAGTCTGAGTCAAAGATATGAAAGCTGTAAAGACTTTGGAACAATTAATTCTAGACACTTTGTTCAATTCAATTATCTAATTCTTAAATTCTTGTCATCAACATGGATTTTTAAAAATAGGTAGTGTATGGCTCACTAGACAAAAACATGAGAACAAAATGCATACAAAAATAAAAATTAAAAAAAATGCCAAAAAAAAAAAAAAAATACCGTATTGTGTATAATAGTTTTGACTTATAGTACTTCCTCAAATGCTGTTAAATAGAAGCTTCATAGAGTAGGACATTAAAGGTAAAATGTAGGTCAATCAATACAATAGAATGACAACTTCTCTCCCAGAAATAAGTAGTTAAAAAAAACCAAGGGTCCCCGATGCCTGGGGGTAATAATGTGCAACGCACACTGTAGATACATTAGTGATGCGCTATGCATTTATTATTATTTCATTACTATATTCTAATCCTGCTGCCTTCTACATTTCAACTACCCCACTTAAGATGGATGTGGTCCGTCCAAAGCCAGTTCCACATGTTTCAATTTTCCTTGAGAAGCTGCGCTACAACATGTTCAGTCTAAAATCGTCTGGTGCACTGGGTAAGATCAGCAATTGATCCATATATTTGCTGACAGGGGTCCGACAGGGGTTCCAAGTTAAGGGGCCAACTGCAGTCTTGGTGAGGGTCCCGGAATAAAAAATCTCTGGTAGGGTTCATAGGGCAAGTTTTTATGGCAATTACTATGACTCAAATCATGCTTTTAGACCACAATGTTAGTGACTGGCAATGAAAATAATGTTAATTTTCATAGGAAAATTATTATTTTTGATCCGACGACCCCGTCATGGCGTCAGGGGTTCAGGCCTGTCCAACAAGGTGCCCCACAAAACCTCCACCTCAGCTGGTGTCACCACTGGGTAAGATTGTATATCGTAACACTACGTTCTTGGGTATAGGGGTCTCGGTATTCAATCCCCGATCCGGGAAAGAATAATTTTTGTAGCTGCGCCAGTTTTCATTTTAGAATGCAAGCAGTATTTTTTTTAAGAATAAAAAATAGACAACTTTTCCGTGGGCAAATAGAGTACTACAGTGTTAAGTCACGACACCACATGATACTACTCCGTTGCTATTGTTGAAAATGCGTTCAACCCAACGTCATTTTCTCCACCGACAAACCACTGATCCCAATTTCTAACGTAATTATTAAGATGCTGTATCTTACTTTTTCTTTGTAAATTTTAAATGATGATTTAATATGTGTTCGATAACTAATATAATGCGAGCTTTTGTGTTTTTATTACATTTTGATGGTAAAATATTAGATTTTAAAATGCCTATTACAGAAAGCCTATGAAGTCATTCAGGCGAAATGAATGGTGTCATGACGACACGACTGTGGTACTCTATAAGCGTGACTTCATCTCAGAACTTCGTATTTTACATCTGAATTAATAGAAAGATTCAAGACTCAATTAGCATCTGAGTAAAGTGCCTAAATATCTGAGATGCATTGCTGTGTTAACTCCAGCAACGAGGAGTACCAACTTAGTACTGACATTGGGGTAGGGTGCTTGATGATTGGGTAAGGGGTGGTAGATTGATAACGGTGATGATGAGGTGGTTACTAATGAATGTAATTTTTCACTTAGCAGATGTCCAATGAGGTGAGGGAAAAACCTTAAGATAAAATGCGTTATAAGTCAATCGCGACGTCATCATTGTAACTCCCAATGTTATTTGCCTATTCCCCAGCATCCACTAATTAGAACCCGAAGAAAGTTACTTCAAATACAATATTAAGTATGAACAATTAAGGAATTCATTGAATCAATGGACCCTCATAAACACAACAAACTGAACGTTTAATAGGAATATTCTAGACCTATTTTAAAGACTCAAGGAACAAATTCAGATGTAGGCCTATGGCCAGGCAGGAGGCCGCCTCCTAATACTACTAGGCCATAGCCTAGCCTAGTTATGCAATCATCGCACGATTTTACCTGTCAAAAACCAAAAAGGACGTCAGTGACTGTATTCTCTCTCAAATTCTGAAACGTTTTTTTCTTTGAGGAAATTCTATCAAAGTTCTTTTTAACACAATAGTTATTCATCGTATCCGATGTGTAGTTAATAAACGCGTACTGCAGGAGCAAAAATCAGCATACGCACAGCTAAATGTAAATACGCACACATATACTGATCATATCACTATAGCAACCGATGACTGCTACAACAGTTGGTTATAAAAAACTAAAATTAAAAGACGGCGATTGACTTATAAAGCAATTAGTAGAGCATGCATCGTACACTAAATGGAAAATGATTATACTTAGGTTAGATTTAATGCATTCAAAAATATTCTTCGGGCCTTGCAGGCCCTCAGGAAATTTTTTCAAGCATTAAATCTAACCTTCGTATAATAATTTTCCTATAATGTACTATGCAGAGCTCTACTAATTGCTTAATAGAGCCACGCTACCAAAAAGTGGGTCGCTTAACTTTTGTGTTGGGTTGCTAGTAGGTTTGCAAAAAAAAAATTCCCAAAAATGGGTAGGCCTGTACATGCACAAATAAGCGCCCGGGTTCTTAAAATATTTTTTGTGCGTTTTGAGAGGAGCTTATTCAAACAGGGCACTTATTCAAACAGGGCAATTATGAAAACAGAGTTGAAATTGAGGGGGCGCTTATGGAAATAGATGAACTGGGGGATTCTTATGGAAACTTGGAAAATTCAAGGAGCTCTTTTTTAATGAAAAAAAAATGATTACATAAGGACATCTGGAAACGTAAGATTACGAATGGTTCTGGTGCAGAAAAATAATCGTCCAGAGAGCAGCATGGTTCATGACAAGAATGCTGTGAGTATTTACACAAAGCAGATGAAATTAGAGGTGGTAGTGGAAAGCTTGTTGGCCATCTGCCGATTGAGATTAGCAGGATCACTGCAGGGCTGGAAATTCAGACGAGAATGTGCTAAAGGTGCAAATTGTAGGGAAAAGAAAAAGAGAAGTAAGACTTTGCCTAGATAAGAGAGGAAAGTTGGAAAGATACTGTCCAGAGAACTCTCATCTGTCCAGGAGAAATATCCTCATTTTGAAAATGACATAAGAAGAAAATGTGAATCACTCTGCAGCTCAAATCATGCCAACCAGTCCCAGGATTGATTGATAGTGGCTTGCAAAAAAAAAAGAGAACACATGATATTGTTGAGAGGGTGCTTTCAAAATTGGGAGGGGTGCTTATTCAAACAGGGCGCTTAAGAAATTTTTTTATGTTAAGCACTTCTTCGAGAGGGGCGCTTATTCAAACGGGGCACTTATTCGCGCGAGTACGGGTATGTCCTATGCAAATGCAAATACAGCAAAAAAAACAACAAAAAAACGCTTTACCAAGTCGCCAGCATCTGGCAGGGACTGCAGCTTTTTAACCCCATCTTAAGTCCTCCCGCCAACCACATAAATTTCTCCCGCTTTCACGCCTCTCATCCCAAATAACGTACTACAGTAATTTTATATATTTTGGGCAAGGCCCACATATTCGTATTATTTTCAGGCCTATTTTGACTCAAAACATCAGAAGAAATCATTGTGATGTTTGAGCGCCTTGAGTGCACAACAGGCCATCGAGGCAAAACAATTTCCTGCCACTAGGCTGGCCCTGGACCCACGCCTATTGAAGTCCCATCCATGGCAAAATCTCAAGCCAGCCTTCTCTCAAACTTGGCATGTATGGTAGACCGTAAAACCTCAAATTGAAGCCCTGGGCAGCTTCTTTTCTTTGCGAACTTTGGATGGGCTTCTTTTCAAGATGGCCTTCTTTTTGAGACTACTTTTGCAAAGTAAAGAGGAGGGCTTCTTTACAAAATACTGTAAATTTTGTGAATTTGTAAGTATCATGGAGTGAATTTAACTGGCATTAAATCACTTAAACTACTGTATAAACCAAGCTTCTATTTAATTTTTTTTTTTTTTTTTAAATTCATGTACAGTGTATGTGACTGTAATATCTTGAAAAGAAGCCAGTGATATCTTGAAAAGCCCATGGGCTTCTTTTTGAGGCTAATTTTGCAAACTAAAAAGGGGGGCTTCAATTCCAGATGGGCTTCATCTCGAGATTAAGCTCAGTAGGCTTCAATTTGAGGTTTTACGGTAGGCAAGTAATGGTACATTAACCACAGGACTAAAATTAAGGTTTAAGTTTAGCAAATAAATTTAAATATTAAAGATTGAAAGATTGAAATATTGTCTGCCAAAAGAGCTGGCCACACAAAGACTATCATTCCTAGTCCTAAGTCTCAATAAGGTCTCATTTTCCTAGTGTGACAAAAAGTGACAATAAATAGGTACTGTATGTTACATGTTACAAAATAACGTCGCGCACTGTGATCGTTGTCGCGGATCGGATTATGGAACGCACACAGTGCCTTCTGCGGCTACATTTCGTTTGACTCAAATACTATTTGGCTGCAACTTCATCATTCAGCGGTGTATATTGTACTGTGTTTTCTTAAGTAACAGGTTAGGTTAAACTTCTTGGCAGATTGGTCTTCTCAGCTAGCCACATTCACCATAATAAATGAGGTCACATGCATTTTTGTCTGTATCACTTGCAACATCGATAACAAAACAAAATTTCAAATAAAGTTGACTAATTAATATAAACAGTACAAATCAATCAAAATAATTGATTGTGTTTAACTGTTATTTTGAATGTTATAGGCCTACACTATACCACTATGTTTGTTTTATTATTTTATTTATTCAAAACAAGGGCCCCCTTAAAAACTTCAATAGTTGGTGCTTTGACAGTAGATTCTGCTATTATGTTCCATTCCCTAGATGTCCGAGGAAAGAATAACATCTTGCGAAAGTCCCGACTTGAGTGAGGAATACTATACAGGTATGCCTGGCTGTTTTCTGCACGAGATCTGTATAATTTTTTGAGATTAAGTATTTGCTCATATCAATTGTGACAAGATTATTGTGGATTTTGTATGGTAGAACATTGCTAATCTTGCAAGTTGGCACCTTTCAGTCAGAGTTTTCCATGATAGTTCATGGATCATGGCATTGACACTAGCTGTACGTTCGTATCTGTTTAAGGGTGAACCTAGCAGCACGGCGTTGAATCTTTTCTATTAAGAACGTCTGTGTGGGGATCCCAAACAACACTTCCGTATTCCAAAATTGATCAGACAAGTGATTTGTGAGCTTGTTCTTTCACTTTTTGGTTATTAATATGTTTTGTCATAGTGTTAAAAGGTTAAAAATATGACATACAATCCCTATATGCTCCCATTCTAGATTTATTTCCGCTTAAAAATATTTTTTTAAAAATGCCCCTCTCCCTACATTTAAAAAAAAAATAAATAAATAAATAAATGTAATAAACTGAACTGATAAAAAAAAAAAAAAAAAATTGTAATTCCAATTTTTAAGTACTACTACTGTAAAGTATTGTATCTAAACGAGCTGGTGGTTCTGGTTCTTTCTAGGCCATGACTAGCCCCGGCGCCTAGTCTCTAGGCTAGTGCATACCTAGGCCATAATAAATATAAGTCCCAAGCCGACCTCGGACCAAGGCCTAGGCACACGCACACTACTACTACTACTCTAGGGCCTACACATGCCATGGGCCTGCCATCGGCATAGCCTAGCTAGGGCTTATGCTATGCCTAATAGCATAGTAATATGCCTAACATCAAAGAGACGCGCTTAGAGTAGATCATGGAGGTATAAAATAATAATAAAATTAAATAATTTTATACCTCCATGGACAGAGTTTCTCTTTGTAATACATGTGTAACATATTAAAAAGGGCCGACTTACCCCTCTCGCACGTTAACCCAGGAGCCTCACCTCCTTTCGACAGAAGAACCAAGAGAGGGCGTTTCTTTTGGTTAGAGCGACGATAGAGCTGGTTCCACTTCATTGTTCTCTTCTCCCCACCCTGATTCAAGATTCAAGTAAAAAAACTTTTATTGGTCCATATAAAATATACATAAATTTGCAATGCTTCGTACAAACAACACAAATACAATACTGTATATAAGAAAGTGAAAAAGAATAAATAATGAGAGACTATCTTTTAACATAATTGTGTATCCGTATCCCAAAGCCAGTTGATAGCGGCCCATCTACTAACAATGAACGACTTATCACTCTCGGGACCACAACTGACAGGTAGACGACTCATTATTTTAATTTCATTTACTTTCCGTTTTTTCCACAAGATAACTCGATGCAATAGTATAATCACAATCATAATTAATAATACTCATGTAAATCCCCGACAGTCCAGTATATTTTACAAATGCTTTACATTTTTAGCAGTTAATAACTTTCCAATTAGTTTGCATTACTGCCCTCTGAAATCAGTTTAATCTAACTTTGGAATTCCAAATGTGTGTAATTGTACTTTTTTATATAACTTTTTTAAAATAAATTATTTGGATTGTATATTTTCATTTTTTAAAAAATGTTTAATGTTTCTATAATTTTAAATAACTGAATAATAATTTGAATAAAAAACTGAGCCTGCATCCGCTTGAAGCTGGTGGCGCTGTAATGATCGATTTTCCTGTCTCCCTCTAAAAGGTCCAAAAATTATGATGACGACCCACCCAGAAAAAATCCTGGATACACCCCTGTACTATTAAGCAAATGATTTTCTAGTTTTGGCAGAGTGTAGTTTTCTGAGGACTTAGCCTTATGCCAGATTTTCCGAATAAATAGAAATTATAGAGAGAATGGCTAAAATCATAAAAAAGGGTAAGCTACAGACAATTTAGTAAGAGTACACACAAAAAATAAACGGTAACATCAGAAATCAGAAAAAAACCCTTTATTATTGTCTCCAAAAGAAGAAAATGTTTTGCTCGAAAAAACTTTAAAAACATTAAAATACGATACTATACAACAGTAGGTCTACTGTAGACCTACAACACATAATCATCAGACTTTTAAAAACGTTAAAATAAAAAACATAAAAAGTCGAACACAATAAAAAAAAATACAATGAAAAGCTGCATCATTGTTGTAATTATTATTATAATCATCAACAGCAATAACAATAATTATCATTATCATGCTTTTACAATCATCATAATTATTATAATAATTACAATTATTATTATTATTATCATTATTATTATTAGGCCTATTTTTATTACTATTATTAGGCCTATCATTATTGTTGTTGTTGTTATCTTTTGAACTCATAAATATGGGAAATTGATGCAACTTGTTATGTAATAATCATGAGGACATAATTAGAATTTTCGTGTCCTTTAAAGTATGCCTCGGCCTATTACATAAATTGAAATAGGCCTAATCTTTTTATAGACCATATCATTTTCAACTTCTTAAAAACGATTACAAAAACCCTTGTTGATGGCAGGATTAAAAAGCATGTTGTGTTATGTCATTAAGAAGGTCAGTAGTTTGATTTAATTAAAAAAAAATAATAAAATAAAGCATAAAAAATATATCTAAGAGATATAAAGCTTTAAAAAAAAACACTGTCAAAATGTCAAAGTAAAAGAAAAATATTGCAAGAAACTACTGCGATATAGTTAGTTATACTAATTATTTAAAAAAATATTGATATTTTTTTCAAATTTGTCTTAATTAATTAGATATGTATTGACCAATGTGCTGTGGGTAGATGTGTGTATGTATTCCATACGTGTGCTTTGCTTTTTTTTTCTGGTGGGTATAGTGTGACTGCATGTGATGTACTGTACCGGTACCATGTGTATGTGTGCAGTATGTGTATCCTGTTTCTTGTTTATGCTTCAATTCATTTGACTTAATTAAGTATTACAACACTTTTTAAAATTGTTTTGTATTTATGATACTGAAGTTACGGAAAAATTGCATCTTTAGAATGTATGTAGTGCTGTGCTTTTTGGTATTAATTTAATTTGAATGGTTAGGTCTATGTTTTTAATGTTTTTTGTTGTCTTTGAATGCACCGTCAATCGACGAATGCAACTGTAACGAAATTGTCGATGTTCAAATAAGTAAGTAAATATAGCCGTCCAATCTCACTGTTATTCCAGTCAATCTGTGACAAATTGCAAAACCCAGCAACTGATTGCAACAGAAATGTACTTCTAAATTAAGGTTTATTGTTGACAGTAAAGGACATTTTTAATTAAATTACATTAAAAATTATTCTTTCATAAAGAACGTTTTGATAATTATAGGCCTAATAGTTTGTATAGTAACCTTGCTTTTTGGTATAATTTTTACAAAATAGATAAAATATATCATGTAGGGGCCCGGTGGTAAAATCTACTCTTAAATCCTTCCTCTTCAAATAGTTCAACTTCTTTCTAACATCCTCCAGCGCCGGTGACAAGCCAGTTTTGTTTGCTTTAATAGGCGCTTTAAAAATGTGTATTATTATTTATTATTATTATTATTATTATTATTATTATTATTATTATTATTATTATTATTATTATTATTATTATTATTATTATTATTATTATTATTATTATTATTATTATTAATATTATTATTATTATTATTAATATTATTATTATTATTATTATTATTATTATTATTATTATTATTATTATTATTATTATTAAAATCATTTGGGAGGAGTTCCAATGCTTCGTAGCAGTTGTAGAGAAGGCCATATCACAATAAACTACAATGCTTTGCAAAAACTTAAAATGAGCGAAAACAATTAATTTGATGTGGTGTGTCTTATCAGGGAACAGTTCACTGGTCTTATTAAATGTTTATACTTTTAAGAATAACTCAATGGTTTCTTGGGGGTTTTCCAAATTTCGTCCAGACAATACCTTTTGTCACAGCACAAATAGTTCTCTTGACCTCAATTCACCATCAACAACAACAATAATATAAAGAGCGCCGCCAAATTCATTGTGCGATAAAAAATCAATACCCAGTGTTGAACCAGGAAGTCAGCGGTTATATTGGTCGCAACATCCTTTTTGATACCATATGAAGTATTTGTTAACGACCATTTCCACGGTCCAGTTAGCAGCGGTAACACAGAAGCATTGGTAATTGTTATAACGTATGTTGTTCTTGTATTTTTGACATCGCTACTTTTTATTTCCGACGTGTTGATTGTCTCCATATTCATGACAGCGAAGTTGAAAGAAGGATTCCTTGTCAAAAAGGTAATGAATGCTCTATTGATTAATAACGGTGTAATAGCCTCAGTTTTGCCTGTCATGCAGGTATGAATTTCTGCATGGCATATTATTTTTTATCGAAACCTTATGCCTGTAAAAACCGAAAGGTCCACTGATTAATCTCAGATAAGAAAGTATAATACATACTCCAAGTATTGAAATACACGCCAATATTTCGACATTAATTTATATGTCATCATGATGACATAAATTAATGTCGAAATATTGAATCCCAACACGATGGCGTGTATTTCAATACTTGGAGTATGTATTATACTTTCTTATATGCCTGTAAGTCTCAGTATAAGTGTGTGTGGATATAAAATTATAGCTTGAATACTAAACACGATTCTCGATATTTTGTATTAGACATAATTATCTAGTCTCCCATCACGAAAACTGTGCCTCCTCCCCTCAATTGTTGAGCAGAAAATTGCAAATAGTTGAATTCACTGTTCCCTGGTTAAACCACTTTAGTATTTCGTAGTTGTTTCCCTCACTTTCCCAGACCCTTGTACCATCCTATGTCAACACTCCTGATGCCAACTGCAACTCCAAAGCAGCCGACATTTAGTTACTACTACTTGTGGTAAAATGAAAGTAACGTGATAAGGTTAACATACACCTAATATGATAATAAATTTGATTATTAAAATGTTAATGTTACTGTCATTAGACCTATTGTTAGGCTTATTACTACTAATGTGAAGATTTTCCGGCTCTGTCAGCCGCAATTTACCGGTACTTATTAGGCCGTGGAGCCTAAAAATAATTATAACTCCATGATTAGGCCTCTAGGACTATTAATAATTGGCCTATTATATTTGGATTATATCATTCCAATTTTTGCATTATCATTATGTCATTCCCATGTTATTGTGCTTATTGTAGATTTTTTTGTATGAGAACTTAATAATAGTATTAATGGACATGATAACCATTTTATAATGGAGGAAATGTCATTATTTGTGATCAGTGTATGTGGAAGTATGGCGTGGTTTGGTGTTTTGGTACACGTGACTTCACTTGAATAGCAGGCTTTAATCTCGACCTCTCAATTGCCACAAATTGTGGTGCACTTATTTGACTGATTATGAGAAAACGAAGAATTAGCTTCTGCTTATTTTGCTCATTGGTGCGTGACTTGGCGGTAGATAAACAGCGGCACACGTTAGACAATACCTAACGGTGCATCCAAAATAACAACTCTTTACAAAATGTAGCAACAAAAAAATATATGTCAACAAAAAACATAAAAGGAAATAAACATATATGCATGTACGCATATATGCATACACACACACACCCATATATATATATATATATATATATATATATATATAGATTCTCAATTTTTTGTGAAACAGTGCTCAATCCCACTGAAAAATCTATCTCTTATACACATCTAGATGTGTATAAGAGACAGATTATGCACAAATGATAAGCAACAGCTAAAAAGTAAACGTAAGTAAACAGCCAGAAATAGAACCAGAGCTTTCGGACAACACTAGTCCTTCCTCAGTGGCGAGTGAGTGAGGGTTGAATAAGCCAGATAGTATAAAGGGAGAATTTCATGCAAGCATGATTAGAAACAATAGGCTAGGCTAGGTGGGATTAGAATAAACAGCCTAAACAAGTAAACAGGAAGGCCAAAACTAAACTATAGAGGCGTG
>NW_022728625.1:215066-219475 GCF_011630105.1 Anneissia japonica | reverse complement strand
TATATATATTACACCCGCATACATATATACACATACTCAAGCATACACACGTATTATACATACAGTACATACATACATATGCATATATAGAACTAGCAGTTTCTAATAGAAAGTAAAATGCTGCGAGTATGTAATTCATGTAAATACTAATAAATACTTCAGTACATAAAAGGGTGTACTGATTTTTAGTTTAGTATTAAAGGTTGGTAGAAATGTATGATTTGGTGACTGGAAAAATATGGGTTTCAAGGAAAATACTTAAATAATACAACAGTACCATAAGGTCAGCAAGAAATACAATGAGGAACTAGCTTGAACAAATGTACTACTAGGATATAAATACATGTGCAATATATATACACATATATACACATATATATATATACTGTACATATATATATATATATATATACATATACATACATACATATATATATATATATATATATATATATGTATGTATATATATATATACTGTACATATATAATATATAAACATACACACACATACATACACACCTACCTACATACTTGCACAATACATATATTGTATGTACAAACTGTAAATATACAGTGTTAATAATACTGTAGTTAATACAAATTACGATAGTCCTTTAACAATAATGGTTTAGAAAATTACAATAAAATTGTTGAAGTTCACTTTACATTGATTATGGTTGGTATAGTAGCCATAGATTTATACTTTGTATAACTTTCCAGCCTCCATGTCAATAATTTCTCCTACTTTATGAGACTTAATTTTATCATAAAGATTGTCTACAAATAGGTGGCGTTTATACTCAGCAGATGCAATTGTAAATGATTCCCAAAAATGGCCAAACCCCAATCAATGAGGTCATCTTTTAAATTCTTAAAAACATTTTCTCTAATGGGACGTAGTCTTTCACAGTCAAATAAAAAGTGATCTGTCGTTTCCTTAAGGTTACCGGAGCATAATTTACTGAAACCATCATTATCTACCGACCAAGATTCTTTAATGCCCTCTTGGTCCAGAGAATTAGCGCGGGCTCTAAATTTAAGAGACACACACATAGTCTGATCATGGTCTGATCTAGGAGATAAGGTTCGATTGAAGGGTGACCTTTGTATCTAGTACAGTATGTCTGTAAGTAACCTCTTTGATTTAGCAATTTCAAACCATCTATTCATGTCAACTTCATATTTGTCTTTTTAAATTAATTCAACCAGGTATTTTGTGGTTCCATGTTGTACATTGATGAAAGGTTACATTTGTTTAATAGGCCTTTTATTTTTTGGTTAGCCATTACCATTTAAGGTAATTTTCAACATGAAAAAATGATTTTAACAGTAACCGTGGCCATTTATCTTCACTCATATTTTTAAGTCGGTTAAAATATTGTACGACAAAGTTGCTTTGTATTGATTCAATCGACTGCCAGCCCAATTCACCATAAAGTGCAGCCTTAGCCACATTTCTAGAATGGTTCGGGCCATTTGGTGTTGGAGGTTTTCAATTCTCTCCTTGGATGTTTTTCCTCTGAACCATAGAAAAGAACAATCACAATTTATTGTTGGTAAGCCGATTGATTTCCAAAGCAAGTCACCATAAAATACGGTAGTAATAGTGAAAAAGACAATATCTCCGTATGATGTTGACACTGTCGTCGTTATCAGGAATCATGGAAGCACAAACGAATACCCGATCGACTTTTAGAATTAAAACCAAAAAATAGTTTCTTGCTAATTAACCGACGCATAGATATAAATTCGTTTAATTTATTAAATTTTAGATTTATTTATTTATTTTTTTTTTTGGTAAAAAAAAAAATCACTATTTTAATTAAGTATTTGAGGGATTCCAGACTTTATGGCCTACAGTATAACCACATCGGGACTATAAAAGAAAACGACCCCTTCACGAGTAGACGCTTCAGGAGTCCGCAAATTTAATACAACCTTTTTATCTTTACATTTTCTAATATGAAACCGAAAGGTCCACTGATTAATCTCAGATAAGAAAGTATAATACATACTCCAAGTATTGAAATACACGCCATCGTGTTGGGATTCAATATTTCGACATTAATTATGTCATCATCAGGAATGAAAAAATTATCCATATTAGCAAGCTTATATGCACTAGTACCAAAAGTGTTTAACCAATCAAAACATTTATCTCTAGTAGGTGACATAGCAGTGATTTAAACAAAAGCTCAAAGCATTCTTACTCTAATGATCAAAGATACCTACAAAAACAAAGAAAGCTCTTTTGAAGCTCTGAGCCCATTGTTAAGCAAAGGGTGTAGTCTTCGTATAGCGAACGCTTCTTTAAACAATAGGATAGACCAGTTTCGGGAGCTGTCAATAATGTTAGTACTAGAAAATATTAAACCTAATTTATTACTTACATTACAGACGACACTATCATTTTCAAGTATACTCTGTAGTCCTAAAACATATTGGAATGCCTCACAGTTTTTAACATGATCAAATATAACACTATCAGATCGTGAAGAATGTTCTTTAAGTCTAGTTATTAAGCACCTATCTAATATGGTTTTGTAATATAATACGCCAACATCGACTAACAGCCTACACCGGTGTAAAATTAAAAGATTTCCGTGTTGAAATAAAATGACTTGGGCTTAAATTTCAATGTCAAATATCGTGTTAACAATTTCCGTTTAAAATTGTACGGCGACATTATTCTTGGTGATTGGATCCAACTTTATTGTCCTTTGTGGCAATTGACTTTATGAGATGTTGCAATACATTGCACTCACAAACAATAGTATGCCACAACATCAACTACCATTTCACCGTGATCCTACCATATCCTACCAGGTATCCATATACCCAGGCAGAAAACACTTTAGTGTTCGCCACATTGGACACACATACAGGTTTAAATAAGTCTTTCTTTCAATTAATTTCAATCAATTGGCTTATTCGACTGGTTCATTCGTTGACTACGAGTTTTCGTTGAGTATCATTTTCATTCTACAGGTTCGTAAGGTAGACTTTGTTGACCACGAAAATTACGTAAACCAGAGTGCGTTAATCAGCGTTTAGTTATCCACATGACCAAAACATACATGGCCTATTGGTCAGTTTAGCAACAACATTCGCGTTATATAATATAATTTATATTAAATTTCAGTCAGAAATAAAAATTATATAATTTACCCACATGCAGTCAAAAAATAATTGTAGGCTAACAGAATTTGAAAACTGGTGGAAAACACTTTCTTACGAAAAAACCCATACTGCCATAATCCGAAGCAACCTTGATTACGCAGCATGTATCGCGGTAACTATGCGCAATTTTGTTTTGTCAAGTACAATCATGGAGGTATAAAAAAGTACAATGTATTAACCAGTTTTCTATTCGACTGGTCGTCCTCGTCAGGGAACAGTGTTCACTGTTCCCTGGTCTTCGTTAAGTAGGATTTTACAAACTGCGCAGGTGGGCATGGTTTAACGAATAACAACCAGTCGAATACGGCCATTGATTTTTTTATTCTATAAGTTTAGAGATGAACAATAGCCACATTTTAGTCATGACATAAAATCAATGAACCAAAAAGATTAACTTTATAAAATAGTATAATACATGCTCCAAGTACATAATTGTATATTTAATGTCGAAATATTGAATCCCGACACGATGGCATGCATTTCGATACTTGGAGTGGGCCTATGTATATATTATCTGAGATTAATCAGTGGACCTTTCGGTTTGTAAATTTATAAAGTTTAGATAATTGAGCTATTATGGGCTAATTATTAAAGATTCGACCTTCGTAATCGTATTAATTGGTCAGGCAGTGTCACTTTTCGTCAATGAATATTCATCCATTGTTAAGACTTTTTGTGAATAACTCTCTATCTGTTAAGTCTGGATTTCAGAAGTATTTGGCGATGGGTAAGAAAGTGTTGGAAAATTTCTTGACATAATTTTATTGTATTATCCTAAAGAATGAATAACTTTAGTAAAAGACTCTGGTCTTAAAAGTCTGGTCCCTTTTTTGTATAAACGATATTAACAGACGTATAATGCATTATTTCCTTATTAACGGTAATTAATACTGAGTTAACGTATAATTTTGAATCTTCCAGCATGATAAAAGTTAATTGAGCCTTTTTCCATTCATCATAAACAGAATAATATATAAAACATAGTCTGCCATAACCGAAGCCCTAATTTGTTTTCATGAATGGAGAACCTCATAATAAAAAGTCACTTTAGACCAATCAATCAATCAATCAATCAATCCATCAATCAATCAATCAAACAATAAATCAGTCAGTCAGTCAGTCGATCAATCAATCAATCAATCAATCAATCAACCTATTTTCGAAATTCAGATCGATTGTGAAAAAAACCAGAAATATATATATATATATATATATATATATATATATAT
>NW_022728625.1:210452-214929 GCF_011630105.1 Anneissia japonica | reverse complement strand
AAAAAAAAAAAAAAAAAAAAAATAATAATAAATTGTTTACACTTTACCTTCAAGCCAGCATAAGCACACACATACACCCATACGGCAAACAGTTATACAAGTTTTTTGATAATTGTGTCCTTGACCTTTGACCCTAACCTTTCAAAATTTAGTCACTTCCAGATCTCTGGTAAAGGAACATTGTTGTTTGACAAATTTCTGATAAAAACTGTTTTAAAAAAAATCGTTTTTTTGTTGATTGTCACCTTGATCTTTGCCCTTTACCCTTCAACATTCAAACACTTTAAGATCTTTGGTCATGGAACATTGTGACCAAGTTTGACAAGCAGTGGCGTAACTGCCGCAGGTTCAGCAGGTTCGTCGAACCTGGGCCCCCAAACTCCAGGGGCCCCAGATCAATAAGGGCACACCCCCTCCAAAAAATCTAATAAAGCAATGCGTAAATGAAAATCTAGATTAATAGAATTTATCTTTATATAATACTGCACATTATTAGTTAAAATTGCCTATCCGTGGCGTAACTACCCAACAGGTTCAGGTTAAAACTGGGCCACCGTTCCAGGGCCCCCTTATAGAAAAAAATCTAATAAAGCAATGCATAGAAAAATATTGATTAATAATATTTACCTTTATATTTAATACTGAATTTTATCATTTATAATTGTTAATTTAACTTTAAAATAATAAATTATACATGCCAAGGCCCATACAATTGTAAAAATTGTCACTCAGACGCCGATATCATCGTGATGGATGGAAATCCACAGTGATGCAGAACGTCATCTATGGGCCTATGCATTCATGCGGCCTGACCACCAATATAAGTTACCAGCAAATATCGGTTGTTGCAATTTCATGTGTAAAAGCCTACTTGAACTTAGATTACACGAACGATAGTGTCAGTTATTTTTCATTTTTGCAGTTCACTTGATGTCGGCATATTAGCAAGTGGTGGCTAAATTTTCCTAATTTTTCACATTAGGACAATTTATAAGTCTGATGGTGCCATTTCCAGACATCTTGGGGTGCTCTAAATTAAACAAATCCGCACCTCGCCCCAATCAAGGTGGGGGCTGAAAGTGGCTATGGAATTTCAAGGCAGCAGCTATGATGGTGTCTCCATCACTCATTGATTCCATCTTCATCGCTGTCAAACAACGCTCACCTGTCTCCCCTGGTGCGGATGCAGAGGGAGTGCAGACGGTGCGATCGCGCACCCCCCTAAATTGTATTAAGAAAAATAATTGTTTTATTGTATTGTTGTAAAGTGAGAGTGCAATTTTCGGGCACCAATATAAAGTGAATTCCAACTCTTTCTGTCAGAAATGCCACCTACCTAAACCAATAATATAGACAAAATAAACTTCTTGCATTGTCTAAGTATGAATCAAAGAGGGACTGTAATTAAAAATTGCTGCGCGATAACGTACACCGTTGAGTTCTTTTATAATAATAATAATAATAATAATAATAATAATAATAATAATAAATTATTATTATTATTATTATTATTATTATTATTATTATTATTATTATTATGTCACAATGTATGGTTAATAAAAAATCAAAAATAGGGAGGATATACATTTGCGTTGATTCTTATAACCTTACTGAAAGCATATACAATTTTATTATATTTTGTTATTCCAAAATTACTTTAATCAAATAAAATCAAATCAAATCAAACTTTATTTGTCCATTTAAACACAGGTAAAATGGAAATTCTTTTTCCACAGGCAAAGAACATGAAACATAAAAAAACGACAACTTATAATTTCAATTATTACTTTTTTAATTAATGACTTATTATTTCATTATTTTAACGAATGCTATAAAAAAAAAACAATAAACAAGCAAAAAACAAAACAAAAACAGGTCATTAATGGAGTTGGTAGTCTAATTGTAGATCTCTAGAGCTTAAAACTTACGAACACACTTTGATACAGTACAACTAAAAAGAAAGTAAAAAAAATGACCATCGAGCACCGAGAGACTGAAAATGAACACGGAATCTGTATAAGAGCAACGGCATGAATGGTATGTAAATTTCAAATCAAACAGCGTTGGAAGTGGAAAAAAGAATTAAAAAAAATATACTGAGAAATTGAGACGATATCTAATAAGTGCATAATACTGTATTAATTGGCAAGTAAAATGTATAGTTTCCAGGTCTGTACTCCAGAAGGTGGGGTGTTGCGAAGAGTGTGAATAACGCACCAAACCAAATTTGATAAGGTCCACATTTCCAAGACAGTCTAGAATGTGCTTTATATAAATTTGTGATTTTCTGTCATTTAATAATAAAATCTTAAATTTTTACATTTTAACCAGATTTAACATAATCTACTCAGTCTGTCGTGATTCGGAAAAACACAATAAGGGCCTATTAATGAAACTTGCACAGATACTGTCATCCCCTGCTACGATGACTCCTCCTCCTCCTTCTCCTTACCATCATCACATCATCATCATCATCATCATCATCATCTTCATCATCACAATTATTAATTGCCCATGGTAAAATGGGGGAAATATCTATGAATTTAGTGTGTATTCATTCATCAATAAACGTCTCGTAATGCACGTAAATTCATTTCTCAGCATCTAAAAACACCTGGTTCAACTTTTCCGATTGCATTGCAGACGAATCAGGGTGAATTGATAGCTGCCCTGCGCAATTGGGAAGGCACCCCGATTCGTCTGTGAACAACAGGGTTTAACCTTCCCGACAGCTGTTGGCGACTGTCGACGATAGGGTGATCTATGGAAACCGAGCTAAAATTCCGGATCCGCGCCTATTCTCAAATGTTCTGCCCCCAGCACCAGCCATGGTGGGGGCAGTGATGTGGACCCTCACACCCCCCCTACCGCGAAATCCTGCATCCACCCCTGCTCCCCGTCCACCATAAAAAAACAAAATGCCTGGTTTTTAGTGCTTTATTTCATTTTGTTGATCTTTCGTCTATCTGCCAATATTTGACTACTGTAAATAATTAAAACTGCTTACAAAGTAATCTGTATAGACCTACCAAAAGCAAACACAATACATTAGGCTTACTGATTTATTTAAAAACGTAATACAGTTCAATTGATGGTACATCCCCATAACGAGAAAATCAAGTTGTTAATGTCACAAGCCGAATTTTATTCGACTAGAGAAAAGCGTACCAGATTGTCCTTTACTTCAAATTCTAAAAGATAATAGATTAACATTTACCGTAGTTTAGTTTCTTCTCTAGATTTTATTGTATTTTGACTGAGAGGGCTACCGTACTCTATTGACAGGAAATTGAAATAAACTATACCAGTGTCGGTTTTTATCAACCCAAACGCTAAATATAATTATGGCCTGTATAGGTTTCTTTCTTTTAAAATTATCATAGTTTATGGTACTTTTACTTTCAACATAATTGAGAAATAATAAATTTTACAATAACAGTACTCGATTTCATGGGAATGATGTTCGACTGTTGATGGTATCAGTATGGATTACTTCAGTAAAGGTTAGAAATTGCTAATTTATATGCGTCAAGGGCCCCGACGGTATTCTCGAACCAGGGCCCCTCAGAAATTTGTTAAGCCACTGTTGACAAGTTTGTGGTTAAAATTATGGGCTGTAGACAAATGAATAGAAAAAATAGTTTTTCGTTGATTGTGGCCCTGACCCTTCAAAATTTAATCAGCTCTAGATCTTAGGTTTAGGAACGTTGTGACCAATTTTGACGAATTTCTGATAAAAAAAACTATGGGCTGTAGGCTGTTCACAACAAATATGCCAACAGACAAATAAATAAATAATTAAATAAACAGGGGAAAAAAATAACCTGCCAATTTCGTTGGTAGAGGTAATGAGATCTTTGGTCATGAAACATTGTGACCAAGTTTGACAAGTTCGTGGTTAAAGCTATGGGCTGTAGACAAGTAAATAAAAATAGTTTTTGTTGATTGTGACCTTCACCTTTGACCCTGACCCTTCAAAATTTAATCAGCTCTAGTTCTTAGGTAAGGGAACATTGTGGGCAAAGTTTGACGAAATTCTGATAAAAACTATGGGCTGAGGCTGTTCATACAAATATGCAGACAGACAAATAAATAGCTAAATAAAAAACCAGGCGAAAACATGTAAGTTGATTAATAATAATAATAATAATAATAATAATAATAATAATAATAATAATAATAATAATAATAACAACAATAATAACAATAATAATAATAATAGAAATAATAATAATAATAATAATAATAATAACAATAGTTGTTTTTTGTCACCAATATTATTTACAATTTACACTAACGAATTAAATAAAATTCAAAAAAGCATGGAAAGTGACCAAAGTGACGGCCTGAAAAAGCAGTGCAAAAAGATAGGAAAAATATATGCAAGAAAAAATTTAAAAAAAACAAAATCAGAACAACAATGGCTTTTCCCAGTGCTGCTGGGAAAAACCAATAATAATAATAATAATAATAATAA
>NW_022728625.1:194455-210106 GCF_011630105.1 Anneissia japonica | reverse complement strand
AATAATAATAATAAAAATAATAATAAAAATAATAATAATAATAATAATAATAATAATAATAACAATAATAATAACAATAATAATGATAATAATAGAAATAATAATAATAATAATAACAATAATTGCTTTTTGTCACCAATATTATTTACAATTAAGACTAAAGAATTAAATAAAATTATTATCAATAGAAATCTAGAAAACTAGGTGTAAACATTTATTTTGGGCAGATGATGAATCTAAAAATGGAAAATGTACTAATAACAGGGAAACACACAAACCAATACAGGAAATGGAATCTTGGACAGTGTTATATCTCTGAATTAATTATAAGTAACTTGGTATATCTCCCGCTCAACCTCTAACAAATGCCATATTGATGAAGTCGTAAAGAAAGGCAACAGAGTCATAGATTACATTAAATAGATCGTTAACGAACATAATTTCAATCGAGTTTGCAGGAAAGTCTTGCTCTGGAAAGTGGTGGGCTTACCAACCATTAACAATGCATGCACAATTTGGTTCTGAAATGGCAAGAAATAATTGAAAACAATATTTATTAGGCAAGAACAATTTGCCTGGATAAATTCGAAACTAGATCAAACTCTTTGGATTTAAAGGACCGTAAAGAATCTTGGTTCAACCAAAACTCAAGGATATGTAAAATTATGCAACTGTAACCTTAAAGAAACTATTCACCACTTCATTTTTTTTTACAGTAATAGCCTACAAGATATTAACGATAATGTATTTAAGGAATTAAAAGATGATCTTTGTAATAACAGATTACAATTATTTTGGGATACCTTCGAAAAAATGGATCAAATGAACTTTAACTTCATTTGCTCCTTGATGACTTAACTGTACATGTTTCCCATAAACTACGGTATCTAATGGAATTGAAAATCACAAATATCAAGAAGCAGAGCAAATTTTTGACCAATATTTTAAAAAAATGTTTCACTTTGGCTAGGGAAAAAAATTGCATTATACAATTTAATAAATACCCATCCCAAAATATTATTGTCTCCTAACGAAATTGTATTGAATGATGTACTATATTTTTTATATTTTACATGTTAGTGTTTAGGATTGTTTTCTTTAATTTGGTAAATGTTTGTATTGACCGATTCATACGTTCTGTATATGTATTTTGTATAAGGAAGCACCATTAAATTGATGTGTGCCGCTGATTTTATAGCAATTCCAAATAAAATCTGAAAATCTGAACGAAGAGGCTTTCTACCTGCTTATCAACTACTTCGTTTTGTTTTTTAACCACCAGGGTCATGTACGCACCAACTGGAGAACACGCTGGTTCGTTTTATCGGCGAATGAGCTACAATATTTTAAAAAGAAGGAAGATGACGTTGCAGCCGGTATTGTGTCCTTAAGGGGATGTTCAGTGATTTCACCGGTTCCTCAATACACAAAGAAAACAGTTAGTGTCGTATTTACCAACCATTTATATTATTTATTTAGTCCTATAATAGGCCTTTTATTGTGGTATATACTCTTCTCACATTATTATAGTGTGTCATAATCGTAGCAGTAGGTCTAGCGGTAGTGGTTGTATAATTATTAATATAAAGTGCATTATTAATACTTATATTTCGATAAATGTTCATCCAGCCATGGAGGAAATATATTATTTCCTCCATGACCCAGCATACTGTAGCCCTACCTGATTATTTAGAACCACGTGGAATTAATTTATGAAAACGACCTATTTATATGGCTTATAATAATACTTGAAATCGATGGTAAAGAATCAATTTATTTCAAAACAAATAACAGAAATATCTGCAAATTATAAATTAATATAATAGTATATACTTTAAAACTATAATTACGGCGTGGCCCTAATAAAAAAAAAATCTCGGATATATTGATTTATTGGGCTACAAAGTTTGATATGCATTTCTACTATTATAGGCCTACTATTTTTATTTTAGGATGTTTTTCAAATTTCATCGAAGTCAGGCCAAGATCTTCTCATCCAAGCTTCAGGAGATAAAGAAAGAGAAGAATGGGTAACTGCAATAAGTGATGCTATTCGAGCAATTGATAGTGTTGCAAACGGGGAACAAACAGGCAGTGAATCACTGAAAAACAAGTAGGTCTAAACTCATGAAAAAAAAATGTATATTCAGAAGGTGGTGACTTTGAAGACCAAGTGAACGCATATCAGTTTTTTTTTTCAGTTCATGCGTCATACCTCATTTTAGAAGTCTTAAAAGAGAATTAGATCAAGTACAAAAATATTAACAAAATAATGTATCTCTTACAAGTTAGATTCACACCTGGAAATATCTTACTAAAGTCTTATAGTTATAATAATAGTATAATCCAGAGGTATTTACCAGTGTAGTCTGGTTTGCGGTCCCTTAACGTAGAGATGTCATTATTGGACTATTAATTTAACTTAACAAGTTTTCGTATAATATGAATTTAATTATTACTTCCTTTAGTGATCTTATAACTGCCATGCAGGATCCAGGAGGCGGCATCACTCTTGAAACGCATGTTATTGACGGAAAGAAGTATCATCATTGTTTTACAGGTAGGCTGTGGGTCTATGAAAACACGATCGGAAATACTTTTAGCATAACGTCTACTAGGAAACACTCTCTTGCGCATGCGTAGTTTGATAGCACTACTTTTGATGCATAACAAATACAGTATCAGAGCATAGACCTATATCAGAGATCAATATGATACGCCCTTTTCTCATAAGCCTTTAATCAATTAGGCCTAAATAAGCCTTTGAAACCCCTAAATTGCAGAGTTTTGTTAGGCCTTTGCCTCCTGGACCACTTGCGGAATATTTTGAGCGATTTCAGACCACGCCCACTTTTCTCTCGTCGGGGACCAGGGAACCCCCGTCGGGCAAATCCTGCCGCCACCCCTGACTTATTTGAAGAGCACTAGTCGAATTTGACGAGAAGACAGGATCTCAGAAAAGAGTTAAGCTTATATATATTATATAAAATTCATCAAAGGAAGATTTATAATATATAACAGTGCCGTGTTAACGGCTATCTTGACTAGATGTGTATAAGAGACAGGGATACAATTATATTATCATTGTTCGTATTCGAGCAGTTGTCGTTGTTTATTCCCCTATCTTTAACTTTAGTTTTTTATTGCTCTTCGTTGCTGTTTTTATTTATTATGGTTATCGTTACTGCTATTAATATTGCTATTATTACTTTTTTTTTTTTTTTTTGCATCGTAGAAGTATAAACCGTACTTAACCACCGTGGTTTTGAGTAGGCAATAACTCATTTTTTTTTTTTTTTACACTAGGACAGGACGTCGTTGACTGGCTTTTAGAATGGTCATTTGTATCGAATAGGACAGACGGTGTCCAACAATGCAACGAATTACTCAAACAGGCTCACCTCCAGACACTAGAAAGCGGTAACAGATTACAAGACTTGAGCACATTTTATGATGATCCAAACACCCTCTACCGATTTGTAAGTGTCTGCAATGTTCGTAAACTAATTATATGAATGTGCCATTATAAGAGCACATCGCCGCCCGGTTGACATATTTTAGTAGATATTTTGCATCAAAGTCGTCTTTGATGCAAAATGTGTTAACTGAAGCTAAAGATAGGAGAATAACCCAACTCACAGCTTTGTGTATGTGCTTGGTCTATGATTACTGAAGCAGACGTAGATGCGATTAGTATAATAATTTCATATTCACATCATTACCCCAAAGTGATAGAGGCTGAAATGCGCCAGAGCATACACTACACACTTGGTTCTTTATAAATACGTCAGTCATATGCGTAACACTGGAACTCCGGTTTTAAGTCCTTGTTGTCTCAGAAGACTTGGTCCTACCGACATGATCCTACCAACCAAAATTTTTGATTGAATTAAAATAAAATTTAAAACATTAAGTCACAACACAGAAGGGTTTTAACTCTAGTAAATTAAGTTAAGCCTACCCTAAAGTTTGACGTTAGAAAAGTAAATGCTATTTCGATGTGTTTGCAGTACCCACTGCTACTCAGGGATCGGATTCAACACATTCTGAACAAGTGTGACAGCGCAACTCAACATTTCTGGATATTAGCGCTATATAAATATTTTGATTGATTTGATTTTTTTAGCCACTAAGCACAAGATCGGTGGACTAGTGGTTATGACACCAGGCTAGTTATCTAGCCATAATTTATGGAGGAAATGGCAATTGAATTGCCCCAAAACATCTCCATAATAAACTCTGTTAAAATTGTTTAATGGTAGCAAATCTATTAGGCTACCCCGTGAATTTCTGGTTTGATAAATCTAGTAGAATTCCCAATGAAATAGTTAATGTTGGCAAATAATAGGCTGTAGTCCATGAAAGGATTAGATGTTGACAGATCAAACTACCTTTGAATTTTGAATTCTGGGTTGGTGTTGGTTAATAACAACTCCCTGGTTAATCTAGGCACCTCGGAAAATCTAGTATAGGCCATGCCGTTGAAGGATTTGACGAGGCACATCTAGTCCACATTAGCATACCCCGTGGGTTTGATGTTCGCAAACCTGGTATAAGCTCCTGACTGAAAGGTTTTGTTGGTATTGGCTACCTAGAGAAAATATTTGATGTATGAATAACTAGTAGGGATTTGTGAAATGGTTGACGTCAAATCCAGTATATTCTGTAAAATAAACTAGGCCTACATAGTGGGTAAAACGATATGGTGTATATCTATTATTGATAATCATATTGCATTCAGTTTTTATCATAAATATTATTTGCTTAAGATGCCCCTAGAGACACAAAATGCTCCACATCGTCAGAACAAACAACTCACAGCCTATACGGTAGTGTATGATAACGTTTTAATTATGTTGTTATTGCGCTTGAGTTCACTAAGTATATCTGTTTTAGAGAAAATAACTCGCTTATAAAACATTTTCTTGTGGTTTTTCTTGTAGTCGGCCTTCATAATGAGCGACATTAAAGACCTATTAAGCATTAGCAGTGATGAATCTGAATCAGATGACGAAAACGAAATGAAAAAAGTCAAGCAAAAAGTTGAGTTGCCTGCAAAATTACTAAATGGACCTCCAGGAGGCAAGTTAATAAAACAAGGCTTTTTAATGAAAAGGGTATGTTTTCCAGATAAACTGAGTTATATTAACGATAATGGTGACAAAGACGATGACGATTGTTCTAATAAAATGTAGTCGAGAATGAGGAATGGTAATGTGTGATGACGATGCTATTATAATTTTGTTTTCTAATTTGAAATAAATGTTGAAATAAATGAATTGAATGATGGCGATGACCATGTTGATGACGATGGCGATGAAGCCATGGCAATTCATGGTAATAGGCCTAACTACGATGGGTGGGTGGATTTATTTATTCGGTATGAAACATCAAGGATAATCCACAAAAGTCCGAAGATAGCTTATTTCCAGGGGGTCCTTTTGGTAATGATGGGCAGTAGGCCTACACCGGGATACAATAGGCCTACCCCTTTTTTCAGAAGAGTGCACTTTAATGGGCGACATGGACCACCAACGGCTTAACCGTCTCATCTCTTCCAAAAGACGGTACACTACCTTGTATTTATAGATTAAAATGCACATTTTATTGACATTCTGGTATATGATTATACCATGATTATACAATCATATATCTTCTTCCATTTTCTATTCTTGCACCATTACGTCGTGGAATTGTAGCTGCCTAAGCAAACTTCATACCATGTAAACAGTCACAATTGAATCGATGAGTTCATAATATGAATAATAGATGTTCAAATAATGAATATCCTACGTGCAGGTAGAGCAAATTTGTATTTGTCCTGTTATTTCATTATGAAACGTACACCCCGCGAATACGTACTAATCATAATACTTTTTATTTTCAGGGCCACGTACGCCGGACATGGAAAGCTAGGTTGTTCTTATTATGGGATAAACCCCAACTATTACAATATTACAGAGGGTCAAAGGTAAGTAGGCCAATTCAATAGCACTATATCAGATCTTAAACTATAAACAATACCTTTTCACTTCCAAACAAGAAACACCGAAAGTGACAATGAAGCCACTAAATTAGTAAAACTGAATAATTTTAACAGGGATATATTCATACTTCTTTTAACAAAATAACATTTAAATACAAAAAGTGCATTAAATTAAAAATAAAGCATACAGTATGTTATTTTTTTTGTGGTAACTATTTCAAATACCTTAATTGATTTGTAAATCAATGTTATTAATTGAAAGCCAAACCTATTTAAAACCCAAGCAACTTTATATATTATATTATCGTCATTATTATTCCCTTTAAATGCATTAATGACACATACTAACATATTGAAATCATAATACCTTCGATACATTGAATAAAAAGGAAGTCCGAAAAGAAAAAAAATACAAGTGAAACATCAGCTTTAACAGAGAACTATTTTGAGGTTTTATGTATGGCTTTACGATCTTCTTTCCGCAAAAGAAGTTGTTACGATACTTCAAGGAAATCACTACGGTAATTTTAGAAGAGCTAACACGTTATTATTTATATTTTTAAATTACAGATTAATGAAGAGAAACCACTCGGTGAAGTAAATATTAACTACTGTTCTGTTGAAATTATCCATGCCGATTCATCAGGTGAGAAATGTGATATCGTTGAATGTAGTGAGAGTTTTAGTATAGTCATTGTCATTGTGTATTATAAGATTCACAACATCACAACATTATAAAACGATAATATATGAATTTAGAAACAATACTGCATGAACATTTCTGTCATTCTGGTTTATATTGCTGCACAAAATGTGTCAAGTCAACATATTTTTTTCTTAGCCTTGTGATATTCAATATTTAATTCAAGCTTGTTGTAAATAGGCCTACACTATATTTAATTAATTGTTAAATATGTGCGCAATAATATACTGTCCTTTATAAGTGAAGGCCAGTCATGTAAATTATAGGCAATCTGGGAACCCACCCTGAAAAGCAGGTACCGTAAAGTAGTACAAAATCATGTCTGTTATGGAAACAGTCAACTCGCCTCTTGCAATCTTGTCACTTGCAATCTCGCCTCCTTGACAATCTCGCCCCTTTCAAACTCGCCCGTTACAAACTAATATTCACTAAATATGCAATACGTTTGAGCCACTTGTAAAAAAGCACAGCCACTAGGGATGCATTTGTAACTAAAAAATAATTCTTTTTCAACATTAAATCCCATCCAAATTTAGTCACAACTGTAGAGCACCTAGACCTCTCCTCCTACTCTCATTTCTTTAAACACAAATGTTTGGTTTCCGAGATCGTACAGCGACGTAACATAGGGAAGGAATTTGGTACAGCAGTTTCATTAATTTTAAAACAAACAATTTGATTTACTAGTGGTTATGCTAAAGAAACATGAACCTCAGAAAAAGCAGATTTGCACTGGTCTGTATAAACCTCACTGAAAAATTAACTTCTCAATTCATTACTTATACACGCTTAATGTGCAATGCTTTAATGCTTCATCACTGAAAATGACACCTTTTTGAGAGGATGAAGAAACCCTTACATTCCCTGCTTATTATGGTTTAAGTACGGTACTTACTATAAAGGCCAGAAGCAATAATTTGGTTGAGCTTCTATTTAAATAGTATGAACTGAATAACTATGTTCTGTCTGTCATGGCAAACCATGGTTGAAATAAATCCTCCATGGACAAACTAATACAGTAATTGCTTCTGTTGTAGTTTTCAACGAAGCGTGACAGGAATGCACAGGCGTACACAATACGTAATCAAACAGCCTTTTCAAACTTGTTAATTCATCAAAATCATTTCAAACCTCTTAACGTTTGGCTTTCCTTCTACCTCAAGACCTACCATGGAGGTATTTTTTATACCTCCATGATCCTACAGTACTTGTTGGACCTTGTGCGTTCTAAAACTAACCAGTTCGCCAACCAAAGTTCTCGCATTGTATTACGCTATGATTTTTTTTGTGCTACATAGTATTCTAGTTATTATTGTTATAAATTAATTGATCATGATGACAACATGCTCATCATGATAACCACCACCACAACCACTATTATTATCATCATCATCATCATCATCATCATCATCATCATCATCATCATCATCATCATCATCATCCTTTTATCATCATCGTCATCCTCATGATTATTATATTTTTATCTCGTATGTTCAAATATTGTTTAAAATTGGCCGTTGGTAAGGTATGCCACCAGCAGACTACAGCAGTCTTAGTGCGAAGCTTTGCTGCAAATTTTGTTAGCTCATAATGAACTATCCGGAGTGGACGACAGGGACGTAAAGCGGCTCCCTCATTATTATCATCATTATTATGACCATAATCATTAACGGCATCATCGCCATACTCTGTGAACTTGAAATTATTCATAATCGTATACCTTGACGTTTCTATACTTCATGATATATTGTTTTGAGTCTGAATTCAGGTCCGTAGGCCCAAATCCCAAAACCTATGATTTCACAAAACCGTTCCTAATTATCATAAAAGGCTATACCATGCATTGCATTATATATTTGCCAGCTTATCTAACCGTTGATTTTTAATAATGTGGTATGAAATTTGTTAGAAATTGATCGTCTCCGGTGATTGCAGATTGATCTATATGTTGTAAATGAATGTTATCTATAGGCCTGCAGATGTACTAGACATAATAACGTTACTTTTTCAGGTCCCAAAAACACCCAAATTAATGAAAATTTAAATAAAATATTCATGAATTTTGTGTTTGAAAAATCTATTATGTAAGACCTCAAAATGCTACTTTGTCGCTTTTCCCACAAACCCCCTCCAAACCCCCTCCAGGCTTTTGCCCCTGGACCACCAAAGTCCACTTTTTAAAACAAATTATTTCACTAAAATCGTTCCTAATTATCGCGAAATGCTATAGTATGCATTACATTGTTTTGCCCGCTCTTCTACCCGTTGACTTTTAAGAATGTACTACAAAATCTGTTGGAAATTATCAGCTCCAGTGATTGCAAATTGATCTATGTCATCTGTAGGCCTATACAGACGTAAAGAACATGAAAAATTACAATTTCACAGTGGTGGATTCAAGGGGGGAGAGCTCCCTAAAATTATAAAAGAAATGGAGAAAAAAGAGAAATCATAATTGCCATTTCCGGCCATTTTGAGGTGCCATAATCATAAATTTTCTTACCTCAGCCTCAACCATGGTGGGGCTGAAGGGGTATTGACCATCTGTCTGTGCAAGTTCCTCCCTTCACCCCTACCCTCTATTTCTCCTGCTTTACTGTAGGTCCCCAGACAATACTCAAATGAATGAAAATTTAAATACGATATTACAAATGATGGATTTTAGAAATCCATTAAAAAAAGGCCCTCAAAATGCTAATTTGTCAGAGCTTTCAGAAGATTCGCCCCACCCTCGCGGGGATCCCTAGGCAGTCGCCCATCGTAAGGTCCACTTCGGTTGCATAACGCACCTCCCCATCGAAAATACTGCCTACGGGCCTGGAATTCTATATTTACAGTTTTCTAATGTTTAATTAATATAGGCTTACGCCTTGTATTTATTTTTATTTCCAACCATATTGGTCACCAACCGACAAAATCTTGATAATTTCTTTGGTAATTTCTTTTAATTGACACTATTGTAATTTTATTTAATTTTAAGTGTGTTTCTATATTTTCGAATTGAATTCTGAATATATATTTGGTTACGATATTATGTTACGCGTAACATGTATTGCATTAAAATTGTAAAAAAAAAAGTTAAATAAAGATATGAAATGGTTTTCAAATACGGGAAAAGTGGTAGTACAGAAAATAGAAAGCATGATGCTAATACCAAACCTTTTATATTTATTCCAGATTCCAAAGTCAAAAACAAGACTCGCTCCAACTTGTTCAGTGTGAAAACACAGAAGGGTAGACTATACATCTTTCAGGCTTCTAGTCCAGAAGAAAGGGAGTCATGGATACGTGCAATAATGTGTCCAGGAGATTTTCACTAATAAAATAAAGATTCGTGGATTTTTCGATGAATCGATGGATAATTTCTGCTTGTGTGTGAACGTAGTGTGTTAACGTGATTCTTTTGTCCTGTAGAATGTTGTAATGTTGTTTGTTTTCTTTTTCTTACTTCATAAATACATGTATTTCAGCCGTGAATAAGACTTACTGAAAAAAAAACAAAAAAAAAACAAAAAAAAAAAACCACTAATTTAGAGGGGGATTTTAGACTGATGATTAAGATGCTTATCTTCTAATTTCCTTGCATGGGACGTACCGGTACGAAAATGACCTTCACTTCCTTAGCTTCATGAAGGCAAAGTTTAATGAGCATTAAATTGTTCACACTTCGAGTGCCTATTGACTCAGAGATAGTTTGTTTGCACTAATAACTATTATTAGTGCAAAAAAAAGCAAATATATATAAAATTATATATGTAATATATAAACAAATTACCTATTTGTTTTTATTTATATATACAAATAGTCCTTTATAAAAAAAATATATAAATAAATAATCAATGATAGAAACTGTATTCAAATATATGTGAACATAATATCGAACATAGCCTATCAATGAAAATAGTATAGCTGTACACTTGTATAAACATATATCATCTTTGTATATTACTATATATTTTTATTCATAAGAGAATTTTTGTTTGCCGGTGAAATGTAATTTCATACATGAAAATTGCTTGCTGTGAAAAACTATATAAATTAGGCCACACTGCTTGCATCATATGATTAGGCCTACATATTTTGCTATACTGTATATACATTTTGTTATTAATTTCATATATTTATTTATTATTTTTTATTTTTGGTATTTCACTACCTTAGATAATTACTTTCTAGCATTTGGTTAATTTTGTTTAATTATATTGTATATATAATTAAGTTCGCTTTTGTGTCCCTGCCCACTTATTTAATGTATTGAATTGTATTCTGTATATGAACACATTTTTTTGCCGTATAAATCTGTGATGTTGCCTTCGAAATTGTGAAAAAAATTATGAGAAAGTAACCGTCGAAAAAAAAAATCTTTCAGATTGAATGACTAAATGTCTTGGGTCAGCCTCCGGAATAGAAAAACTAACATGAATGCAATGATAATGAAGGTCAAATGTTTTTTTGATACAATAGAATGTTTTAGTGTTTTGGTGATGTGAATAAAGCTTATATTGCTGGGAAGTACTTAACTTGTATTACTTTCATTTCATTTCATTTATTCGTCAGAAAGCAGAATACAAGTGTGACGAAAACGATAACAGTCAGATACGGTAAAAGCTAAGTTAAACAAACATGGGACAAAAGTAAACAAATACAGGATATAACAAATATAGGCTCCCAGCGAGAGCTTGTGTCTACTGATTGACATGTTTTTTTTTTTTGTTTCGTTTTTTTTTTGTTTTTGACTACTTTTAACTTATCAGTGATTTCGTGTTGTCAATTCACTTGAATAACTGACTGTACATACAGATTGTTGTGACATTTTAGTGAAATTTGTAGGACGGATCCTTTACATAGCAGCTTTCTGCGCAACAATTCAATTGATAACTTACAGGAGGTCTTATCTAGCATATTTCGTAAACTTGCTTTTCATTTTTATCTTTCTCATGACACATCCCATCATTCCTCCATCGGATTTACTCTCACAAGGTCAACTGCCAGACGATAATAAAGTGTCTGCACCTCAAGGGGACAGTAGACACAAGTGTTATATTGCACCCCCGGGGGGGGGGGCGTGAGGCAGTAGACAGAAAAGCAGGTTAACATAAAATATGAAAGTAGTGAATTATAATATTCAAAACAGTCAGGAAAATAACGTCATTTAAAAGGTACCGTATACATGCATATTCATTATAAAAATTAGTAATCTAAATTTTATACATTTTGAGTGAAATCAGTATAGTAAGCGAAATCATCATAAGAAAGAAATTACTGCATGTTTAATTTACCAAGCTGATAAAAGAAACGTTAATACAAGACCACAGAAATTAACAAAATAAGATTTTCTGTGTGAGAAGATGCAAAATTTCAATACAAAGACTACAGTTAAAAGTAAATTTGTACATACGCCTACTAGACCTTACTCAATCATAATAATCTATTAATAACAGTTATTGGCCTTAAAATATATTTAATTTTAATATATCCATATAGGCAATTTATCTGTAGAGTGGCACATCGTGTCCTGAAACTATTTAGTAATAAAATGTTTGATCAAATCATTTATTTCTGGAGTACCATTAAGCACTCTGCTGACCTTGGTGCAAATGCCAGCCCATATAAGCCTAGCCTATAATGCCTAGCACAGGGCTCGTGATCGCGGTGCCCTGACCATTAAAAATTAGCAGATGCACTGGGAAGCGTTGTTCACGGCATTAAACTGCACAGTGAAAAATAGGTACCTAAAAGGTACATGTGGTTACTGAGCTCATAAAAAGAAATACTGGTGTGTCGCTTTTCATGACCGTTCCCATGTTACATATCTCATATTCCAGTAGTACACTAGGCCTATCATAGGTCCAATGTCATAGTAAATTAACATTTTAATACAAAAAAAAATTAATAATAATAATAAATACATGTGTATTCATTGTATTATTTATTCATCTTAAAACTGTATAGGCCTACATTGTATTTAAAACCCAAATTCTTTAGTTACACAAAAGGTAATAATATACTCTTAATAGAGCCACGACACGGCGCTTTTTTGAGCATTTAGGGTAATTAAAAACATAATCTGAATCCACGATTTTGAAACAAGATAGCAATAAAGGCTTTTATCTTAATTATATGTCGGTTTATTACAGAAAAAATATTTTAAAAACTTTTTATCACTTGCAAATTGACACCTTATTGAACATTTCATACATTTTTGCCTGCAGTCTGGATGTTTAATTCTCTGAATGAAATTTTCCAAAATAGTTGTCTGTACTGAACACGATGGATCAATCAGCATACATTCTGTAATATTTTTTTCAGCCCATTTCTTGTGTTGAACTTTTTGGTTCCTGAAAGCTGTATAACTTTAGCTTTTATGGTTACGAGTTGAGTGTTGCTTACACTCGAATGCAAAGAATGTTTTGGGTTGATAAATTCCTAAATTTGGAATGCTTTATTTTAATGCTGGGTTTATATGAATATTGGTCCCAAAATCCCTCATCTTCACTGACTTTGGTTTTCAATAGTTCTGGAATTCAGCAGAAAAAAAATTTCTTGAAAATTGTCCGGAGTGGTATGTAATTGTAATTTGAAGTACTGATTTGTGTTTGTTTTTAACTGGAAATACAATATGAATGTAGGCTTCCCATGTCTTCTTTTTTTCTTTTGCCATATTTTTCAGTTCATTAACCTGAAATGATTAAGTATAAAATGCAAAATTAATAATTCATGGTGAAAAATTAGTGAAATATAAAAATGACTATAGATATTTCAATGAAGCTTTACATACCGTAAAGGCACCCTTGCAGTATTATTGGTTTACAATTTTGCTGCCCGTTTCATAATGAAAATTAATTTAAGAAATTTATATTGTTAGTAGGGCGTAGACCTAAGCTTATGCCTAGATACACTAGATAGGTCGTTTTAGCCAGATATGTTTACCTACCTAGCCTAGGCGGCCCTATAGTTTCATTAGCAATAGTCTTACTACTTGCCTAGCTACAACATGTTTTTTTTTAAACTTATATGTATAAACATGGCTGCTGAAATGACCGTAGTAGAACCGATAACTCCCTCGTAGAACTAGCACTAGCTACCTAACCAAAGTAGGCTAGGCCTAGTGCTATCTCATGAATAGGCTCTCCTCTCCTTGGAATGCCATCCTTGAAGTGCTGAATATTCTGAGATTCTGTAAATCCCCCAAGTGATGAGTGAGCGGTTAGCAGGGGCGCCGCAAGCTCATAATATCGGTTCGAACGGCACGCTCGCATTTGGTTCTGGTGGTAGAACAAGTCTTCTCGGATAAAGACTATAAACCGCAGGCCCAGTGTATACAATGGCTCGTGTGCACTATAAAGAACCCAGACATCCTTCGAGACGAGTAGGGGGATACCCCGGTGTACTGGAACAGACAGCCCCCGTGGTGGACGACGAGAGTTGCTGGTACTGGGTTACTGGGTAGCACAGACACGAAGGGACCCTTAGGGGCGAAGAAAGTCATTGATCGAGTTCCTAGTCCACATATCAAGCGCCCTGAGCATCTTATATTAGATGGATATGTGCTATATTATTATTATTATTATTATTATTATTATTATTATTATTGTTATTGTTATTGTTATTGTTATTGTTATTGTTATTATTATTATTATTATTATTATTATTATTATTACTATTCCTATTACTATTATTATTATTATTATTATTATTAATGGAACAGGCCCACGTCACGCTTGGCTGACTAGTTTTGATTTACATTTCGCATGTATGTCTTGTGTTGTAAAATGTATTTCAAACCAGTCATGCTTGGCTGGTTTTGATTTACGTTTTGGAACAGAATTTGGAGAGGGCGTTTGATCAGGTCAGACCTACATTTTGAATTTGAACTACATTTTAAAGAAATTAGAACTACATTTTGGAAATATGAACTACGTTTTGAAAAAATTAGAACTTCATTTTGGAAAACTAGATCTACATTTACGCCTACGTTTTCATAAATTAGACATTTAATTTTGCAATTACATTTTGATTTTAACATGGACTTTTGCTGCGTATGGCACCCCATGTAACAGCTTGATTTTCGATGGGACTTCAAAAAAAAAAAAAAATCGCAAGTTGTTCTCGGTGGGACTCGAACCCACGATCACCAGATAACTAGCCTAGCATCATACCTATAGAAATCTTTTTCCCCCCTTTTTTTTACTCAATTTTTGTTTTCAAAAAAATTACAAAATTACACCTATCTATACTTGATTCTCCTGACGCAAATCCAGTTATTGTCTATTCCATCACGACAATAACAATTTACTATCACCCTGGTTTTTATACGTAATTAAACATTAGGGCCATTAAACATTAGGGTCGTTTGTTGTAATTCTTAGAACGTTAAAAAAACTCACAATAATAATAATAATAATAATAATAATAATAATAATAATAATAATAATAATAATAATAATAATAATAATAAAGGCTCTAAGAGCCCACATTACCATGATCTTGGTGTCAATATCTATATTCTTTAGTTCAAGGAATTCAATAAAACATTATTAAAATACAATACCATACATTTTTATCGTGAAAATGCAAAATTAAATAGAATATTCAAAATGGCCGCCAAAAAACACAAATTTGGCAGTTTGAAGGCTTTTAGTGTACATATTACCATAATCATGGTGTTAATACCTATGCTCGTTAGTTCAAGGAAATCAATAGAACGTATATAAAACACCATAGCATACATCTTTAGTGTAAAAATGCAAAATAAATATTCAAAATGGTCGCCAAAAATCACGTATTTAGTATTAATATGACTGCGAGTGCTACCATGACCTTTTAATGTCCACACCAATGCTTTAGTTCAAGGAACCCAATTAATCATATGAAGTAATATATATATATACTATATGTATATATGTGTATATATGTATATATATATTTATATATATTTATGTATATATGTGCTGTCTCTTAT
>NW_022728625.1:186559-194422 GCF_011630105.1 Anneissia japonica | reverse complement strand
ATAATAATAATAATAATGATAATAATAATAATAATAATAATAATAATAATAATAATAATAATAATAGTGATAAACTTTTCACTCCAGACGGCACTACTTTATGGGCATTGGCTTGGCACTCTTAAAAGCTTCTTGTTATATTGAAAAGAGGGGGGGGGGGCAGGCGATCCCATCAGTCGATTCAAAAGAGAACAAATCAAGAGTGAAAGTGAGAAATGGAGTTGTATAATAGCTCAATCGGCAATAACAATTAATTAAAAAAAAAACTTTTATTTTATCAAATTTCAGTCTAAGTATGGCGGTATTGATTGAGTAATATATACCACTTGTTGACTGCTGTATTTCTAATGCAATCCTTACTATACGTACAATGTACGACACACGTTAGGATAATACTTCGCAGTTACTTTTGTTTATATCATCCGCTTGTGTCATTTGATAATACAATATATAGTATATAGTATATATGTTGAAACTTGCCTCTCTACCCAAACATATATGTATTTCTCTGTTTGGAGTTTCTGCAGATATTATTCTCCTGAAGACGATTGAAGCAACTCAATCGAAACGTCGACTTTTTCTCAACTACTACAGTTCTTTTCTTTTCTTTAAACAATACAATATATAGTACAAATGCTTTTAAAACTGTTAATGGAAACTTCATTAATGGGATACGATCCTCCGTTATGGAGTTATGGATTTTTAGATAACATGAGGACAAGAATTCAGCTTCAAAGCTAATCTTTTTTTTTTTGTTGGTTACGCACCACTGACTTGGGTTGTTTGTCATCACTTCAAGATGTCTACCGATTCGTGGAAAAAGCCTTGTTATAATTTTTACATAATTTGATAATATTTTTAAAGATTGCTTTTATGCATTGACATAAACAAAAATTATATTCTTAGCAATCTTAATGATATTGCTCATGTTGAGAGCTGTTAGTAATTGATTAGGGAAAGCATTGAGTTTGGAGTTTTTTGTGTATACCAACTTCAGTGAATCAATGGAATATTATTTAATAACAATAGAACCTTTGTTCATGATTGATAGTCAAGGCAACCAGAAGAAATCTTCTGGCTCTGTTTCTTCCATGCTCGATATATAAAAATGTACGAGCCATATTTGAATGATTTTATTGAAATAATTATTTGTAAGGAAAAGGATTGCTTCTTTTAATCTACATTTTTTTTCTAGAACTTAAAGTATTTTAAGTAGGTTTAAAGCGTATCAGATACATTTTTCTTTTCGATAGGCCTATATGTTTTAAAAAATATAAATTTTAATCGAATTTTTATTGTATGTTTTTTAATGTTATGTTGGGATCTCTGGCTCACTGAGTCAGAGGCAATTGCTTCTTTAGAAGTCCAAGCAACTTTGTGTCAAATAAATAAAAATGAAATGAAATAAACACACTATAGATAATTGTTTTATTATAGTTTATCTATAATGTAGTGTTTACTAGTTTTATATTATTTTACCAAATGAGAAACTTGAACTTAAAATAATCACTTTCATTAATGTTTGTAATTACTTTTTTTAACGTCAAATATATATGTTAATTGAACTTTGAACTAATTTTTATTTTTCTTCGTGTTCCTCTTTTATGTTTGTACTAGCACACTGGTTTGTGAAATATATGGAGAATCAAACTTTAGGACCGTATGTCAGACTTCATAAAAAATATATCGAAATAAACCCCCTTTTCAGTGTCTTGATAACGCCTCTGCTAAGCCAAATCAAATTAAATGTCAACCATGTGATTTGTTTAAAGTCAATATAAATATTGATTATATCACAAGATGGAAAGTTTTACGAGCTACGATAAACTATATACGCTAATAATCATGAAAACATTGCATGCTAGAAACACTTCAGGTTCTGCAGCAGAAGCACACATTCGTCCATCTTAATTTTCAACAAATATTTGAATAATCATGAGTCTTCAATCAAAAGGAAACACTACTGCAATAGGTAAGCAGACGTACAGCAATTGTAAACTCAAAATAGTCTTGTAATGATGTGTCAGCCTTTGTTAAGGTGGCTGTATTCTTTTGTCTAAATAAGGATGCTATATTTTGGCTGATGTTACAAACCTATTAATACGACTGAGATGTTTAAAATGGTTCACATTATTCAGTTTATAGGCCTATGCATAAAATTGGTCAAACTTTTGCATGGTGAGTCCACATTAGGCCATAATTACATTTTATGAATAAAATTCGTCCGAATTTAAAAAAAAGGTTTACATAGTTTATTTTGTATTAAGTTGGTCCGCTGGGTCCACAATTTTTTGTGGTCCATATTATTCAGTTTATATGCATGAAAGGGGTTCACTTGTCAAAGGATAGGTTCACATAATTTACAATTTATGTCTGAGAGTGCAATTTCAAGGCATATAGAGTTGTTACATCAACAAAGTTGTTGCCTCAGTCCAAATCATATAGTATATAGTATATATGTTGAAACTTGCCTCTCTATCCAAACATATATGTATTTCTCTGTTTGGAGTTTCTGCAGATATTATTCTCCTGAAGACGATTGAAGCAACTCAATCGAAACGTCGACTTTTTCTCAACTACTACAGTTCTTTTCCGAACTACTTAAGTGGTGTACCGCAAGTTTCAACATATATTATTACTTCGCCATGCAAACCTTTAAACAATACAATATATAGTACAAATGCTTTTGAAACTGTTAATGGGAAACTTCATATTTAAGCAGCAACTAACAACACTTATAAACATAGCAAAATGAAATAAAATGAAACACGTACATTTATGTGTTTTTTTTTTAAATTTATTTCATAATGAAACATATACTAACATCCTAAGCCTCATAATTAGACTTCGCTGATAAGGCTTTACATTAGTTTATTTAGAAAAAAAAATATCAACCGAATTTGAAGGATACACGGAAGGGTCACCCTCTATAAACATGATTTAAAATAAAAATGTTTTCCTCTGTCTGTAATTCTACACCACTATTTATGATTGAAAAATGATTTTGACCTCTGAAATTAACTTCTGAAATCAGAAGCATATAATACTTTCGTACTGTTACTGTTCCAGGTACCGATAATTTACAGATTTCTCTAAGTATTATAAAGTACAAGTTATGTTTTATAAAGAAGTATAGTACAGTAAATCATGTTTTTAACACAGGAAACCCTCATATGGTAATTAAAATAATGCTTGTCTAGAGTACTACTAGTACTACTGCACTGTAATGCATAGGCCTATTTTAATACACTACTTAGATAGGCTTTTCTTTTTCAAAAGGTCAAACATTTTTTTTCAATCATATAGTGGTGTAGAATAGTCTTTTGAGAACATTTTCCAGAAAAAAATTAATGTGATACGATCCTCCGTTATGGAGTTATGGATTTTTAGATAACATGAGAACAAGAATTCAGCTTCAAAGCTTATCTTTTTTTTTGTTGGTTACGCACCACTGACTTGGGTTGTTTGTCATCACTTCAAGATGTCTACCGATTCGTGGAAAAGGCCTTGTTATAATTTTTACATAATTTGATAATATTTTTAAAGATTGCTTTTATGCATTGACATAAACAAAAATTATATTCTTAGCAAATTAATGATATCGCTCATGTTGAGAGCTGTCAGTAATTGATTAGGGAAAGCATTAAGCTTGGAGTTTTTTTGTGTATACCAACTTCAGTGAATCAATGGAATATTATTTAATAACAATAGAACCTTTGTTCATGATTGATAGTCAAGGCAACCAGAAGAAATCTTCTGGCTCTGTGTCTTCCATGCTCGATATATAAAAATGTACGAGCCATATTTGAATGCTTTTATTGAAATAATAATTATTTGTAAGGAAAAGGATTGCTTCTTTTAATCTACATTTTTTTTCTAGAACTTAAAGTATTTTAAGTAGGTTTAAAGCGTATCAGATACATTTTTCATTTCGATAGGCCTATATGTTTTTTTTAAATAAATTTTAATCGAAATCTTATTGTATGTTTTTTAATGTTATGTTAGGACCTCTGGCTCACTGAGTCAGAGGCAATGTCTTCTTTAGAAGTCCAAGCAACTTTGTGTGAAATAAATAAAAATGAAATGAAATAAACACACTATAGATAATTGATTTATTATAGCTTATCTATAATGTAGTGTTTATTAGTTTTATATTATTTTACCAAATGAGAAACAAACGAAACTTGAACTTGAAATAATCACTTTCATTAATGTTTGTAATCACTTTTTTAACGTCAAATATATATGTTAATTGAACTTTGAACTAATTTTTATTTTTCTTCGTGCTCCTCTTTTATGTTTGTACCAGCACACTGGTTTGTGAAATATGGGGAGAATCAAACTTTAGGACCGTATGTCAGACTTCATAAAAAAATATATCGAAATAAACCCCCTTTTCAGTGTCTTGATGACGCCTCTGCTAAGCCAAATCAAATTAAATGTCAACCATGTGATTTGTTTAAAGTCAATATAAATATTGATTATATCGCAAGATGGAAAGTTTTACGAGCTACGATAAACTATATACGCTAATAATCATGAAACATTGAATGCTAGAAACACTTCAGGTTCTGCAGCAGAAGCACACATTCGTCCATCTTGATTTTCAACAAATATTTGAATAATCATGAGTCTTCAATCAAAAGGAAGCACTACTGCAATAGGTAAGCAGACGTAAAGCAATTGTAAACTCAAAATAGTCTTGTAATGATGTGTCAGCCTTTGTTAAGGAGGCTGTATTCTTTTGTCTAATTAGGATGCTATATTTTGGCTGATGTTACAAACCTATTAATACGACAGAGATGTTTAAAATGGTTCACATTATTCAGTTTATAGGCCTATGAATAAAATTGGTCAAACTTTTGCATGGTGAGTCCATATTAGGCCATAATTACATTTTTATGAATAAAATTCGTCCGAATTTAAAAAAAAAAGGTTTATATAGTTTATTTTGTATTAAGTTGGTCCGCTGGGTCCACAATTTTTTTGTGGTCCATATTATTCAGTTTATATGCATGAAAGGGGTTCACTTGTCAAAGGATAGGTTCACATGAGTTACTATTTATGTCTGAGAGTGCAATTTCAAGGCATATAGAGTTGTCACATCAACAAAGTTGTTGCCTCAGTCCGAATCATGTTCGGCAGAGGTGAACTCTCGTAGTACATGCCTCCCCCGATAAATAATTTCGTAAACAGAAAGAGAGAATGTTTTTTCTGGACACTTAGACGTTTCACATGCAAATCATTTACATCTTAGCCACAGCCATGGTGAGGCTGAGGGTGACTTTTTTTGTACCTTCTATTCCCTCCATTTTTTACTTTTTAGTCATCAGAATGCTTTCTTTTACAAGTTAGGCCGCAATCAATTCATAATTTCGAAGCACTAACAATTGGCAGTTATATCAAATATATAAATTATATGATTGTTCGACTTTGTTACAGATGACCTCTACAGTTCTGCTCCTGTCCGATTACCTAGCCAAAAGAAGATAAGAGAACTTGCAGAGCGTATCGGAATTGATCTTACTGATGACGAAGTTGTGGAATATAGGAATTTGATGAAGGAGATCATTGGCTGTTATTCTGCGGTTGATAAACTACCTGATATTTCACTTCCAGTAAAGTACCCGCGGTTACCGGGTTACAGACCCCAAGCCGAGGAAAACCCGTTGAATGCCTGGTACGGAACAGCCGAATATATGTTATAAACACAGTTAAAATGATTATGAACAGAACATCAGCTTATTATAAAAGCAGTAAACTAAACTCTAATGTAACATTGATTTTTTCTTTTTTTTTCCTCTCTCCCTTTTTCATTTATCACTACTTCTCTCTTTCATATTTATTATATTAAAGGTAATAAGGCCTAGAAAAATGGAGATAGGTTGGATTTTTGTATTCTTATGGAGTTTATCATATGCTACCTCCTACGCAATTACCTTAACCAGACGACGATATTATTGCTATAGGCAGGTTGTGGCCCTTTTAAACTTCTCGGTCATTTGATTCGCCAAACATGTTATAGACCTATTAGGCCTATATAATTACAATGTCGGCGCTTTATGAAAGCAAAACAGGCTCAGATACACTTATAAGAACACACCTTACCGTATGAGAACACTGAGGCTGAAATTGCTTAACAATTAAGAACAAAATAAGAACAAATTGAGGCTTAGGTAAAATATCAAATGAGATTTTTAATTAAAAGTAGGTGTGACTACTATGTAACACTCTCCATGATACAGTATAGTAGGTGTACCTCCTGTCATCTTGGGCCATTTTGACCAGGGCCTTTTCAGGAGCGATTTTTTTCCGGGGCCACTTTTACCTACATTTCAGTACAGTGTGTACTGCTGTACAATAATAATGTTTTATGTTTGAAAAGTGTGTAAAACAGTTTGAGCCTGATCGGCCCCAAAAAACAGTAAGCCTGGGCAAAATTTTACTGGTTCTTATAATTAAAAAAAAAAAGTGTAATAGAAAAAGACAAAAATATGCATTTTTATATAATTATTTCATAACATGGCTACAATTGATAAGATTTAAGATCTATTTTTTTTAAAGGGATGTAATGGCCGGACCCTTGTATTATGCTTCTGTCCTTGGTTTATGAAAGCAAAACAGGCTCAGATACTAAATTTATTTAGCCATATTTTAAATTACAAATATAAAAAAAATAGTATTTATTATATACCATTATTATTGCATTTACACCTAGGTACTGGAAAACAAACATCACGGGTGCATCAACAGGAATACTGAAAGGCAAGAACATAGCAATGAAAGATACTATTGCTGTATCTGGAGTTCCTATGATGGGAGGAACGTGGATCCTAGAGGGTTATGTGCCAGAGTTTGATGCCACAGTGGTTTCCAGAGTTCTCGATGCAGGTTGGTTGTCAAAAACAATTAATTATTATTAATTTTATTTGCTGAACTATGATATGCCTATTCCAAAATCAATTTCTCTAACGCATTTTATGGGTTCATATCAAAGGTGGAAGAATCGCAGGCAAAGCGCTGTGTGAAGACTATTGTGTTTCTGGGCATAGTTTTTTGGCAGCAAAAGGACCGACGTTAAACCCTTACAACCATCTTTACAGCGCAGGAGGCTCCAGCTCTGGATGTGCGGTCTTGGTATGTGACATATTTATCCACACCCTTTTAGTGACGTGTTCCGTTTAATAAGTGAGAGAAAATGAATATGTAGTGTGCTGTGTATAAATGGGAGGACTGTTGGAAAGAGGTGATATAACGATACGGGTCCTCTCTAACAAATACTTCAATCATAGTAGTACTGTAGTCTACATTCTCAGATGCCTGTTAATTTAGAGATGATTCCGGTTAACTACTCGGAATAGTTTTGTTTTCAATTACAGCCGTTTTCCTCTTGGAAGCCTTTAAGTGAGTTAAGATTTAGATTGATTTATATAACAAACTTTTACAAGAGTGGCACACAAACAGAGTCTAATTTCAGCTCTTCCGCAAACCTTCCAAATTTAACAAAAACACAAATGGCAGGTTATTGTGTCATCGTGGATCTAGGTACATTTATGTAAAACGTAATTCATCGGAAATACATTCAATTAAAGTTACCGTACCTAAACTGATGGTAATTGTCTCAAATATTTTTCTTGTCACAGTGCAGTGGCGTCGAGAGCCAGTAAGGGCCCCGGGGCAACACCTCACATGGGGCCCCCTTTACTTGGGACCCCCACTCGGCCGCTCCCCAAATTAAGTCTCCTCCTAAATCTGACAACAAAAGTTTTCATCCTGGCTTGTGCTCGGGCCCTATGGAGATTTTGTTTTTACCCCGACAATTTTTCATCTTGGTCCGGGCCCCCCAGTAGACCCGGGCCCTGG
>NW_022728625.1:184527-186400 GCF_011630105.1 Anneissia japonica | reverse complement strand
GGCAACACCTCACATGGGGCCCCCTTCACTTGGGACCCCCACTCGGCCGCTCCCCAAATTAAGTCTCCTCCTAAATCTGACAACAAAAGTTTTCATCCTGGCTTGTGCTCGGGCCCTATGGAGATTTTCTTTTTACCCCGACAATTTTTCATCTTGGTCTGGGCCCCCCAGTAGACCCGGGCCCTGGGGCAGCGACCCCCCCGCCCCCTATCGACGCCACTGTCACAGTGGATACCAAAATGACAATGCGACGTGTTGTCTTATACTAATAATAATAATACACATGTAACTGAACCCAATAAAAATTTACCTCCAAAAATCTATCAGTTGAGGGCCTTTAGGCCTACCAATACAAGCGACGTATAATGACAAGCCATTTCACTGTTAATTATTGTTATTATTGTTAACATTATTAATTTGTTTATTTATTATTATTTATAATTGAATATTTACTTTCCGTCTTTGTTTTGAGAATTTTGTTAAATTTAACAAAAACACAAATGGCAGGTTATTGTGTCATCGTGGATCTAGGTACATTTATGTAAAACGTAATTCATCGGAAATACATTCAATTAAAGTTACCGTACCTAAACTGATGGTAATTGTCTCAAATATTTTTCTTGTCACAGTGCAGTGGCGTCGAGAGCCAGTAAGGGCCCCGGGGCAACACCTCACATGGGGCCCCCTTCACTTGGGACCCCCACTCGGCCGCTCCCCAAATTAAGTCTCCTCCTAAATCTGACAATCTGACTGTATTAACAATAAAAAGCACAATTGAACCGAATTTGAGGATACTTTTGTGTAAAAATTGTTGCATATTTTAAAGTTGTCTGTTAAAACATGCTATTTTATTGAACAAATATTCCACTCTAACTCTTGGTCATGTTAAATAGACAGAATTTATGTTTATCAAAGTGCATCGAACATTGTTTAATAATTAGAAACAGAAACATTTATTTGGCACAATCAGGTCGCAACAGGTGAAGTGGACATGGCTATTGGTGGAGATCAAGGAGGGTCAATCCGCTTACCGGCAAGTTGCTCTGGTATCGTTGGTTTGAAACCAACGTATGGTCTTGTGCCTTACACTGGCGCCCAGGCAATGGAACCAACATGTGATTTTTTAGGACCAATGGCAAAGACGGTTTACGATTGTGCTCTTTTGCTAGAGGCAATTGCTGGTTACGATAATGGTCTTGATCCAAGACAGAATCCAACCATCACTGCAGAGAAATATACAGACGCAGTAAGTAAACTTCTAAAACCGAATATTATTATTAAGCCCAATGTGCCATATAGTGGGGCGGATATGTGACTTGGGCGTGCGTTTTGAGTATGCCGATTTCAAAAATTGCGGGAACCACGATGTCACTCCACCCCTTCCCCCTCAAAAATGGAAAATTCAAAATGGGAAAATTCAAAATGGCCGCAAAAAAAAAAAAAATAAAAAAAAAAAAAATCTGGCAGTTTAAAGGCTCTAAGAGCCCACATTACCATGATCTTGGTGTCAATATCTATATTCTTTAGTTCAAGGAATTCAATAAAACATTATTAAAATACAATACCATACATTTTTATCGTGAAAATGCAAAATTAAATAGAATATTCAAAATGGCCGCCAAAAAACAAAATTTGGCAGTTTGAAGGCTTTTAGTGTACATATTGCCATAATCATGGTGTTAATACCTATGCTCATTAGTTCAAGGAATCCAATAGAACGTATATAAAACACCATAGCATACATCTTTAGTGTGAAAATGCAAAATAAATATTCAAAATGGCCGCCAAAAATCACATATTTAGTATAAAAATGACTGCGAGTGCCCTAAATACTATGACATTTTAATGTCCACACCAATGCTTTAGTTCAAGG
>NW_022728625.1:178174-183945 GCF_011630105.1 Anneissia japonica | reverse complement strand
TGCAGCCGTCAGGAACATGCCTGCATCCCTTTTCCCCTCAAGTTTTGCATCAGTGAGAAAGGGGCCAATGAGAAATGAAAGGGTGGAAAGATGTCAGGTTAAAGATGTCACTGGAAGCTGTTGTTTTGATCCTACATGTAGGCAGTTCGGGATATTGGCCGCTTGATGCTATGGGAGTCAAGAAGTGACAGCATCCGTCTTTAGACAGCACTGCTCTTTTACAATGCTTCCAGTTGCTGCCTGGCAGCCAACAGGTCATCGAGCACTTACAGAAAGGCAGACGCATGCCTCAAATGGAGCACAAAAACTAAAGCTTACCTGTGGAATAACTATGCTTGATAGGCTATTATATATTGACGTCCAGAACGTGACTGTATTTTTTTTTGTGAACCGGGTCAAAATTTCACATTGACATTGCTGCTCTTAGAGAAGGAAGGCATCATTTAGGAACTTAGAGCTGGCCTCAATCTCAAATGGTCAGGCAGTTTAAATACAGCTAAAATGCCTTGTGAGTGCTTTTAGGATGAGAAACTGGTCACTGCGATCGCATCATCTGCACGTGCCTCACCTCAAAGCAAGCATCATGTTATTTTCGTCAGTATTTATGTCCCGACCGTTCTGACGCTAAGAGAATGTTTTACACTAATCTTATCAGCCTCGTACAGAACACCCCCACAGATGGCAATGTCAACATCCTTGAGACACTGAAAGGGAGAAGTTTAAGGTTGGCAACTTCCAGTCAGTTGCAAACTGACATCCAGGGGAAACTTCGATCAAAGCTTTAGGATGCAAGTTACACTGCAAACTCCTGTCCAGAATTGTTTTGTCACACCTGAAAACTGCTATCCGCCAGACCTTGAAGAAGTCCAAGTGTTCTCTACAAAGAAAATCAAAGACTGGTTTGAAGAAAATGACAAGGAGTTCCAAGATGTGCAGGGGAAAAGGATATCCGCCCACAACAGATACACCTTACTCAGCCTATGAAAAAAAAAACCGGAACATTTTTTTATCCATCTGTATTTGTCACATTTAGTTTAGCTTGTGGTGCTACACTTTAGCTTGTGGTAGCGGTGGTGTAATTTCTCCTACAAAGTATAGGTGGAAAGTTTGGGAACGGCCACTTGCTTGAGTGTTCACACCCACCTCGGCCCCAGGTTTAGTGTCACCGGAATATGCAATATAAAACAGCTGTTGATAACCAAGATAAAGCCAATCGGTGAACCTAGAGCCCCCCTTTTTAGAGGCCATTTTTCATTTTGAATTTATACTGTATTTTTAACATAAAATATTTGTGTAATTTATATATGGTCTACTGAATTCCAGATCGGAAATGTATTACAACAAAGATTATGGTAGTCAGGGCACTTACAGCCATTTTGTTACCAAAAACCTGGTTTTGCGGCCATTTTGGATTTTGAATGTATAGTTTGTTTTTACCATAAAGATATTATTGTAGTTAATATATACCGGTATATATATTTGAAGGTGGTATGTCTGCTATGTGATTAACATCGGTTGTTCCTAAACTCGAGTGTTGTGTCTAAGATTTTAAAAATCCTGCTGGAATATATTCTTAAGCCTGTCTCTTATACACATCTAGATGTGTATAAGAGACAGTCATATGATCAATTGGATTACTTGTTATAAAGCATTGCTGTGGACAATTAAGGTCATGGTAGTTCGGGCATTCGCAGTCATTTTATTACTATAAATGTGTTTTGGCGGCTATTTTGAATATTTATTTTGCATTTTCGCAAAAAGATGTATGCTATGGCGTTTTATATATGTTCTATTGGATTCCTTGAACTAAACAACATAGGTTTTGACACCAAGATTGTGGTAATATGACACCTAGAACCTTCAAACTGCCGAAATTGTTTTTTTTTTTTTGTTTTTGTTTTATTGTTTTTTTTTTTTTTTTTTTTTTGGTGGCCATTTTGAATATTTTATTAAATTTATGTTTTACTGGATTCTTTGAACCAAAGAACATAGATATTGACACCAAGATAATGTTAATGTGGACATAGAGCATTTAAACTGCAAAAATTGTGTTTTTGGCGGCCATTTTGATTTTTTTAATTTTCAGTGGGAACAGTTGGAGTGACATCGTGGTTCCTGCAATTTTTGGAATCGGCATACTCAAAAACCCCCTAGGACTAAGTTTAATGCTTCTTTCCAGAAGCGCACGTCTTGACCAAAAAATGTCACATATCTGCCCCTCTAATATACAAGATTATATTCTAATTCATATTTTATGTGAAATATCATAGTTGTTTATAATTAAAAAAAAAAACCTTTACCTTCTTATAGAAGACAAATTACCTTTTACTGAAAGAATATTATTTGTGAGCCAATACTTGAGCAGTTTGGTTGTAATGTTTACTCACAAAAAATTAATGTAAAGAATTTGATTCTACACGTAGGCCTAAATAGGTATTGTTAAATGTTGTGGTATAAAGCTTATTTAATATTTTACATTAACAGTGAATTGGTATGCATTCCACTTATCTAATTACTTTTCTGCCTTTCATAGTGCATTGTTCTAATTTGTATCGAATTCATTCATGTGTTACCTTTGTAATAATAAATCGTTCAAAAGTTTGTAAATTTGTTTAGTGTAAAATTGTTAATGTTCCGATACCTTAATCCAGATAAATTTGAATTTAAGAAATGCTCTTAGTGATTAGGGATTAAAACGATGGAACCATGATAGTATTTCCTCCAGATTTGTGTTGGTGCCTTAGGGGTAAATCATAAAAAAAAAACATTTCTTCCTTACACAAATTATGATCATCGTAATTTACAGTTAAGAGGTCAAACTCTTGAGAATATTACAATTGGGCTGCTGAAAGAAGGTTTTGAGCAGGCAAACTCTGATCAGAAAGTAAATGATGTCGTCCGAAGAGCTGTTCAAAAAATGTCTACAATAAAGGCTAAGATTTCAAATGTTTCGGTACCATTGCACAAGCAGGGTAAGCTATATTTTAGCATAATGGTAGCGTTGATTTACTACTGTTAAGCCTGAAGATAACGTTCAATTCTCTAATTGGACATAAAAATGTATTATTATTATTCTTGTGATTATTAAGTTTTACCATTATTATCATTATTATTATTTTCATTATCACCTTTATCATTCTCCTTATAATTATCATGGGTATAGTCAAGTACATTTCTTTTCTAGCACCACTTCAAATGGTCCATCAAACCTGTCAATGGCACTGCTATTGTCGTTTTCGGTATTATGTCTATAGTAATTATTATTATTATTATTATTATTATTATTATTATTATTATTATTATTATTATTATTATTATTATTGTTATTGTTATTGTTATTGTTATTATTATTATTATTATTATTATTTATTATTATTATTATTATTATTATTATTATTATTATTATTATTTATTATTATTATTATTATCATCATCATCATCATCATTATCATTGATCTCGCCACAATACAATTAGAGTTTGTACTAAATCCACTTTTGCCCTGTAAAATAAAAAGAGATTAGTAGAATTAAATCTCTGTTTTATAGGTACAAATATATGGTTGTGTTTGGGGCATCAAGGAATGGCGGACTCTATGTTGCGAGGTGGCAGTAAGTAACAACTTATTTTGACAGTTTATTATGATTACGTGTCCTTGCACACACACACACTTGTTTCGTAAAAATCAGGTTTTTATATTTAGTTATGGAAGTTTAAAACTGACTGATTTAATCTAGGCCCAGGCCTATGCTTTGTTGTAGAATCTGCAAACCCAGAAATTTCAATGCACAGAATCGATTTGTTAAGAGTCTTCTTATAGAGTCTGTTCACGAGTTTATGTTCTGCTGAGCCATGTCGATTTAGTTCTAAAAAAACTTGACAATACGGTTTTCTTGTATAGTGGTGAGAGGATTGGTAAAAACAGGGTCGCGACGTGAACGCTCCTTTTTTTGAGTGTCAATTACGCCATAATCTTCAAATGAGGGACATACTATTGTAACAAGTTTAATATAGGTTTTTGTGCATTTAACGAAAAACACTCGTAAACTAATTATCATTGCATAAGGTACATTATATATACAAATGATATAGAATTGGTATTCAAATCAAATAAATTCAATTCAATTTACTGCTCTTGAAAATTGCACCTTTGTGCATCGGTGACACACACATAGATGTAGTGTAGGCCTATACACTATATTAAAAAGAAAAATGACAATGCACAAAAATACAAATAATTTATATATTATTATGTGTTTGTGTAAGTTTATTTGCTTAGAGCAGCGCCTTTAAATATGAGCAAGATCTCTAAAAGTATATGAAATCCTAATTGGTTTCGGAAGATAGACAAATGCCATTCTAACAATAAAGTGTTAACTGAATATATCACAGGCAAGATTTCATATTTATTTTTTATTTTATTTTTCTCTATTTATACCGTATTTGCTGATGTATTTATTCCACTTGTAATTATAATCCGATTCATAATTTTATAAGTTATTTCTATTCTAATTAACCATTTTATTTGTATATATTATATAGTTTTATTTTTATTCAAAACTGGGTTAATGAGAGACACATACTTTTTGTTATAGTGGTCCACTATAGTGGTCATTTTCTGTATAATTGTTATGTTATGCTTTTGTTTGGCAATAAAAGAATAAGACTTTACTTCAAATACAATCGATTGCAGTACCAAATGAATCGTCTTCGTATTTTCCTATTTTGCAGGTGTTGGTAGTGGCCACAAAGGGTTCTACCCTACAAGCTTGATGGACGCGGCTGGTAGAGGCCTCAATTCTCAACCAAATGATCTTTCATCTGCAGTTAAGGTAAGCCTGATCGTATACACGAATTCTGTAATATTGAGGCCTTACGCCTTGATTAAAAGAACTATAGTTTTTGAGATATTTTCCTTCTTATGTTACACAGAGTGCATGGATGCTTGGCGAATACATGAAGCATGAGTACCGTGGCAAATATTATGGAAAAGCCCAGAATCTTAGAAGACTTCTGACTGCTGAGTTTGACAAAGTTTTCCAAGATGTCGACGTAATAGCTCTGCCAACGATTCCATTCCAAACTCCCAAAATACCAGCGAAGGGCGCGTCGATTACAAGTAGGTGGTATTATATTTGATTATCATTAATATTTTCATCATCATCATCATCATCATCATCATCATCATCATCATCATCATTACCATTATCATCGATAATCATCATCAAGAACAAGAACATTAGCAGCAGCATCTTCGTCATCATAACAACATGATCATCATCATCCCCAACATCACTGTCCTTATCATCCACAACATTTCCATAATCATTGTTACAAACCAAATCCATTTACCTACATACGTTGAATGCGCATTTGATGTTGGATACAATTTATTGTCTAATAAGAATGGTTTTGGTTTCATTCTAGCTCTCTCTGAAAGTGGAAAGAATCTTACAAACACTTTTACATTTAACGTGACTGGTCACCCAGCACTGTCCATCAACGCTGGCTTCATAGATTGTCTACCAGTCGGGATGATGTTAGTGGGAAGGATGTTCGACGAAAGAACACTTTTGAGAGTAGCTCACGCTTATGAACAACTACAAGACTAAAGCAACTATGAAAATACGCTTACTCAGTAATAAACAAAAGGCTTGCAATGATTTATTTATAGCTACACACGTCGTATGATTTCGAATAAATATTGGTAATATCGTACATTACGCTTTGCGTTATTATTTATCTGTGTATACATTGCCTATGCAGCTAACTC
>NW_022728625.1:174976-176598 GCF_011630105.1 Anneissia japonica | reverse complement strand
AAAAGTCATTAAAACACACTTCAAATGTCGGGAAAGCTCATTCCCGCTTTCTACGAATTAAAATTTTCCCGGGGGAGAACCCCCGGATCACCCTTTCTTTTTGGGATTTATCGATTCATGGAAAAAACGAATACGCATGCAACTACTCATTTATTTAAGTAGGCCTATGTATACACACATAAAATAAAAAATGAGAAAAATTTACCTGACCATTTTGAAGAGGGGAAAACCTTGAATTTTGAAGAACTTAAAAAGTCATTTAAAAGACATTTCAGAAGTCAGTGAAGGTAATTTCCCGAATTCTAGAAATCGAAATTTTTCCGGGGGAACTCGGACCCCTTTTTTCTTTGGGGTTCATTGGTTCTATTGAATCATTTTCAAGAGTGGGGAAACCTTGATTTTTGGAGAAATTAAAAGTAATTTAAAGACACTTCATAAGTCGGGAAAGGTCATTTCCCGCTTCTAGGAATAAAAATTTTCCCGGGGGAGAACCTCCCGACCCCCTTTCTTTTTGGGATTGGGAAAAAATTACCTGACCGTTTTGAAGAACTTAAATTAAAATCGCTATAAGATACGGTACTTCAGAAGTCGGGAAAGCTCATTTCCCACCATTTAGAAATTAACATTTTCCCGGGAAGAACCCGAACCTCCCTTTTCTCTTTGGGTTCATTGATTCAATATAATAATTTTTGAAAAGGGGAAAACCTTGATTTTTGAAGAACTTAAAGTAGTTAAAAGACACCTCTCAGAAGTCGGGAAAGCTCATTTCCCGCCTTCTAGGAATCAAAATTTTCCCTGTGGAGAACCCCCGGACCCCTTCCCTTTTTGGGATTTATGGATTCATGGAAAAAAATCGTATGCAACTACTCAATTTTTTTTAATGTATGTATACACACATAAGCCTATGTACTGTAATAACAATAGGATAAATTTACCTGACCGTTTTCAAGAGGGGAAAACCTTGAATTTTAAAGAACTTAAAAGTACGGTAATTAAGACACCTCAGAAGTCGGGAAAACTCATTTCCCGCCTTCTAAGAATCAAAATTTTTCCGGGGGAGAACCCCCGGACACCCCTTTCTTTTTGGGATTTATGGATTCATGGAAAAAAATCGTATGCAACTACTCAATTTTTTTTAATGTATGTATACACACATCAGGCCTATCTACTGTAATAACAAAGGGATAAATTTACCTGACCGTTTTCAAGAGGGGAAAACCTTGAATTTTAAAGAACTGAAAAGTAATTAAAAGACACCTCAGAAGTCGGAAAAACTCATTTCACGCCTTCTAAGAATCACAATTTTCCCGGGGGAGAGCCCCGGACCCCCCTTTCTTTTTTTGGATTTGTGGATTCATGGAAAATATCGTATGCAACTACTCATTTTTTTTTTATGTATGTATACATACATAAGGCTTATCTACTGTAGTATCAATGCGATAAATTTACCTGACCGTTTTCAAGAGGGGAAAACCTTGAATTTTAAAGAACTTCAAAGTAATTAAAAGACACCTCAGAAGTCGGGAAAACCCATTTCTCGCCTTCTAAGAATCAAAATTTTCCTGGGGGAGAACCCCCGGACCCCCTTTCTTTTTGGGATTTATGGATTCATGGAAAAAAAT
>NW_022728625.1:174350-174874 GCF_011630105.1 Anneissia japonica | reverse complement strand
TGACTGTTTTCAAGAGGAGAAAACCTTGAATTTTAAAGAACTTAAAAGACACCTCGGAAGTCGGGAAAACTCATTTCCCGCCTTCTAGATATCAAAATTTTCCCGGGGGAGGACCCCCGGACCCCCCTTTTCTTTGGAAACCTTGAATTTTGAAGAACAAAGTCATTAGAACCCTAGCTTAAAAGTCGAGAAAGGTAATTTCCCGCCATCTAGAAATTAAAATTTTCCCGGGGGAGGACCCCGGATCCCCTTTCCTTTTTGGGAAAAATGTTGACCCCCATCCCCTAGGTTTTTCCAGACCTGCATGATTCATATTCCTATTCGTCTTATAAGTGGGCCTCCCCCCCCCCCCACTTTGAAAAACGTTCGCCGGCTTGAAAAACGTTCCGCCGGCCCTGACTTGGAACAGTAACAACACGAAAGTCCTATGCTACTGCACTGTAATGCATTGGCCTATTTTAATACACTACTAAGATAGGCTTTTCTTTTTCAATCTTGATTTCAGAGGTCAAAAACATTTTTCT
>NW_022728625.1:170264-173997 GCF_011630105.1 Anneissia japonica | reverse complement strand
TCCTGGAAACATTTTTTGGATACGACGCCCCGTTATGGAGTTATGATTTTTTAAACAACATGATGTCAGAAAATCAGCCCAAAAGCTTATCTTATTTCTGTTGGTTACGCACCACTGATTCGCAATGTTTGTCGTCACTTCAAGATGTCTACCGATTCGTGAAAAAGGCTTATTTGTCAATTGCAACATAACTGAATTGCAATGAGTGATCATCAGCAATCCGATTTAAATGTAGTGGCAACAGGTTCATCAAGTAGGTCTGCTCTTAAAATAATGATATTTGTGTACAATACAGCAGTTATAATTTTTGTAAGCCTATGTTTGTAGATGATATCCAGGCCTAGCTAGTTTTGTCAATATAAAGGTCGTGGCCACGTCACTATTTATTGCTGACCTCGCAGAATTCCTTATCTCCTCCGTTTTAAAATTGTAGGCCTACATGTATTATAGGATCATGATAGTGTGTAGGTCTAGGTATATTTGAAAAATATGTATACTGTAGACATATGCAGGCGGCTATATCTGTACTACTTCCCCGACTGGTGGGGTTGAGCAGGGGCGCCAGCGATCTGGTCAAGCCCCCCCCCCCCACAATCGGCCAATTAAAGCTCGTCGGGCAGTCGGACCAAAATAAATATAAAAAAAATAGGCCTAGTTTTCCTGTCCCAGTACTGTACTGCCTACGCTAAGCCTGCGAAGGCTGACAGGTACCATTTCCGGCCATCTAGAAATTCCTAAAAAAAAAAAAAAATACCCACATACCCACACCCGGCTCGGGCCTAAGGCCCTCAGATAACGCTGTGCGCTATAGTTACACCCATAATTACTTAGCGCCGCCCCCCCCCCCCCACAGTCGGACATCTTGCCTCCCATAAATTTTATCCTAGAGCCGCCCTGGGGTGGAGGGGGAGTGATTTTCCCAACGAGAACATATGTTATATCCAAAATTGTTGAATTGTGCATTCTCGAGTACTGCTCTGACATTTAACTTGACCATGGACAGTGGTTTCGTGCCTGGTGGTATGGTTGCCGACATGGCACCTTCCACAAATGATGTCATAACGTATTGTGTAAATATTGTTTATGCTTGTTCGCTCCGATTACAAAGGTCAGGTATGTTTGAAAAATATGTATACTGTAGACATATGCAGGCGGCTATATCTGTACTACTTCCCCGACTGGTGGGGTTGAGCAGGGGTGCCAGCGATCTGGTCAAGGCCCCCCCCCCAATCGGCCAATTAAAGCTCGTCGGGCAGTCGGACCAAAATAAATATAAAAAAAATAGGCCTAGTTTTCCTGTCCCAGTACTGTACTGCCTACGCTAAGCCTGCGAAGGCTGACAGGTACCATTACCGGCCATCTAGAAATCCCAATTTAAAAAAAAAATCTCGTTTTGGGGGAGGGGACACCCCCTCAGTAGGTCTAGGTATATTTGAAAAATATGTATACTGTAGACATATGCAGGCGGCTATATCTGTACTACTTCCCCGACTGGTGGGGTTGAGCAGGGGTGCCAGCGATCTGGTCAAGGCCCCCCCCCCAATCGGCCAATTAAAGCTCGTCGGGCAGTCGGACCAAAATAAATATAAAAAAAATAGGCCTAGTTTTCCTGTCCCAGTACTGTACTGCCTACGCTAAGCCTGCGAAGGCTGACAGGTACCATTTCCGGCCATCTAGAAATCCCAATTTAAAAAAAAAATCTCGTTTTGAGGGGAGGGGACACCCCCTCAGATAACGCTGTGCGCTATAGTTACACCCATAACCATGACCATGGACAGTGGTTTCGTGCCTGGTGGTATGGTTGCCGACATGGCACCTTCCACAAATGATGTCATAACGTATTGTGTAAATATTGTTTATGCTTTTTCGCTCCGATTACAAAGCGCATTTGATGCCATCCCACATAACAAGATTATTCATGAAGATTGGCGTAACGATGTGACTTTCTAAAACCGGAGATCCTTTTTGGGTCCTAGTTGCCGATTCCATTATGGGATGTTAGATGTGTTCCTTTTTTAATCATGTTTGTCATTGTATTCTAGATGATTTTAACGGCGAAAATGATATATGCTATCAGTGACGGATCAAGGAATTTGAAATAGAGAGGCCCGGGCAGGGACTTTCACAGGTGGAGTGTCTAATACCACCTCTGTCCCACCATGGTGGAGACACATAAATGCTGTTATATGTAGGACCTATCAACAAAGAAATTTGGGTTAGGGTGATCATGGAGCTCCATGGGTGATTTAGGACCCTATGGGAAGGGCCCTTCGGAGCACCTTGGTGTTGGGTGCGGTCCTGCGAACCGTCACAGAGAGCTAGTGGTTTTCACTAATAGTAAATCTCATGTCTGGAATACAATTCATCGCCAATTCTTTCACAAGGCTGTCAATTAGGCCTACTGAAAAGTCTCTAACACATTAGGCCTACTTATTAAATTAGGAATGCTTCAAAGTAAACTGATAAAATCATGTTTGGGTCTCCTAAGATATTGCAAATCACACGTTTCCGAAGATAGAATATCTGATCAATAGATTTTGACCTGCTTTTTCATTTTAAATAACTCGTCTATTTCTAGGAAATTCTACGCTCACCTTATAAAAAGCGCCTAATACTTGGCGTACAAAAAAAAATACATCCTACGCTGTACGTGCAGTGTTGGTGCCAGGATTTGCTGATCCCCGACATTGGGTGTGGGGGGACCCCTAGGCAGGGCTACACCCCCTTTCTCCGGTCGGGGAGAAAACCACAATTCGTCGGGAAGAAAAAAAAATTCAAAAAAATTGTATGTATTTTGTACATAGTAATAGACTCTAAATCGATTAAATTAATAAGCCTTTGAAACCCTTAAATTGTCATATTTTCAGGGGCTACGTCCCCTGGGCCACTTTCGAAAGGTTTTTAGCGACGCCCGACCACGCCCACATTTTTCTCGTCGGGGACGAAGCAGCTTCAAAATAATATGTTCTGCTGATACCCCTTCAAAAGAACCACTGCATATACAGTGGGAGCAGCCCTCCCAATAGACAATTACCGTACAACATGTAAATTTAACTTTGTCATTTTGATTCTTCTGATCTCATCTTTATTCATGCCTTTTTTCTGACATTGTTCAATTCCTTAAACATGAATGCTCTGCCTACCATTTGGTCTTATGTATTTCTTCATGCCTTTTTCATATGCCTCAGTTCGCCTACTTACCATGACATTTAACTGCATTTGTTCAATCTTATAAATACTCCCAGTGCTTATAAGCATTTTTACACCGAAGATGGCAGTTGAACTGATGAAACATGTTTGTACCATGAATTTTAATAATAAAACAGTTAGGCTCATCCTTAATAGTAACTTTGAAAGCTGTATAAATTGAAACGTAACAGAAGGAATCTGAAAAAGAAAGAAAATTACTCAGCCTCCACCGGGAATCGAACCTGGGACCTTCCGCGTACATATGGCGAACGCCATAACCACTTGACCACGAAGGCACTGTGGTGTTTCAGGCGTTCGGTGGAATCTGAGTTCTTTTCATTATTTAACGTGCCTGACGTCACGATTTTGTTAAAGCACTATTATCGCACGTGGCCAAACTACTCATAAATCTATAAGATATGCACTCTTCTGTGCGTTATTTTCAGCTTGCTGGATCTCGAATAAATTTATAAAAACATAAATAGACACATATACATACACACAAACACACGCACACCCACACCCCCCACCCCTCCCCCCACAC
>NW_022728625.1:168493-170177 GCF_011630105.1 Anneissia japonica | reverse complement strand
ATATATATATGTATATTCAGATTCATTTTTATTTGTCCAATATGGAAATAGCTTTGAGTACATAATTTATATTTTATTACAATTACATTGGTATCTTTATTTAGATGACCTCTATAAATCTTCTCCTGTTCGAATTCCGGGTCCTAGGAAAGTAGAAGAACTTGCCAAACGCATTGGAATCGATCTGAGTGACGATGAAGTTCAGGAGTATAGTGAGTTGATAAAGGGGCTTATGGGGTGTTTCGTCTCTGTGGAAAAAATACCAGAGCCGACACTACCGGTAAAATATCCAAGACTTCCCGGATACAGGCCATCGGCAGAGGAAAATCCTCTAAACGCATGGTACGTACAGTATGATAAAACACTCATTCAACTGTGAATAGTTGAACGCTTTCTCTCTGATTTCAAGATGCTGAATTCAAACAAAATTCATTTCATTTTTTAGTTCCTTTGTGACCTTAAGGTCACAAGGAACTAATGAGATAATTCGAACATGAAATGTGTGTGTGTGTGTGTGTGTGTGAGCAGCGGGTTTGTAAACGAATAGGCTCCTAAACGGTGCCTCACGGTGGGTATAATGTTTTCCTCATAGTAACTGGTGGACATGTAGTTGTGCAAAAATTGTTTGTTTTTTTATGTTAGATGAGAAATGTAGGACGTACGCGATAAAACATATACCCCCTACCACCATTTTTGAGTCGTTTTTAGGAGAAAATTCCGATATGCGATATGCGTCGGAAAAACTTTGCCGACATTTTGTTTTTCATCGCAAGGGGGTAAGCGAGCTCCATAATGCATACCTTGTTGGTGTAGTTGACCAATTGTTTACGGGATCGTCGGTAGGGTTAGGCCTCTGTCGTGTTAATGTAGCAGGTGCACGTGTTATTAAAAAGGAAAAAAGTGATCTAACCAAACACGGTCTTTACATAATGGTATTGGATTGAACGTGTTTAATATTTTGCGGAAATGTTGTTTTCTATCGCGAGAGTATACAGTTTACACTAGAGAAGTTGTTGTTTATGTGAACGTCTATGTCCTAGCGTGAACTGAGGTAGTTGTGGTAAGTCGACTACTGCTTGTTGTCTAGAGGTGTAACGTGTGTTTTAGTAAAAGTTAACGTGATCTGAACAACATTTTACATTATGGTATTGAATCGAATGTGCTTACCTACCTAAAGTCTTTTACACACGATGAACACGGCAATTGACGTTGCTGTTGGTGTGCAATACACTATAACAACTCCCTGGCAATATACGTACAAAACACGACGACGACAGCAGCATTCAGTCAGTCTTGTTAAAATATATAATATATTGGTCTACACAAGACTACCATACAGATCAATAAACAATAATCCGCGACAAAATAAAAATCAAGAGTATTTGTAACGATTGAATATGTAGCATAAATGCATTCTGTGAAAACCTGGTGTACAATTCAGGCCCGTAGCCAGGGGTTTTTTTATGGTTCGGGCGAACCCCCCTGTTTTCTAGCGAACCCCTTTCTTTTTGAATGAGTCCCACCCGTTTTTAAATTGTAGCCTGCATTACAAGCCTACATTCATAGAATATCTCACCTTCAGAAGTTCGGAGATTTAAATTAAAAACGCAATTCCAGCAAACCATGACTTTACGATGGCACACATAAGGATGGCAAACATCGATAAAAACCCGGCTGCCGTCTC
>NW_022728625.1:167338-168476 GCF_011630105.1 Anneissia japonica | reverse complement strand
CTTTCACTGGCCTTTGGCTGAATGTTTGTAAGAAATGTACCAACCGGTAACGAAACCGGTCGTCGTCTACCTAGAGTAAATGGTGCCACCAAACGAAGCTAAAGTTTTGCGACTTAATCCACTAAATGCAGATAAAGTTTTGCGACTTAATTACCTAATTGTGGATTGTGTGGTTAGTAAATTCCATAGCCATACTGTCCATAGCGCACACTAAACTATGTGCTGATGGAGCATTTTGGGGAAATGGACTCTCCCTTTTTTCATCCCAAACAAAATATTATTAATAAATCAACATAGTCCACCTCCGTCATCATAGCCAGTCACAAAATTAGGCTAGGAAGTTTGTTTTCAACAGCCCACACTACAGAACGGAGTGCGTCAAAACGAGTGTTTGTTAATTTTCAGTGATAAAGAATCATTAAACGTTGTAGAATAACTGGTGGGTTATTGATTTTAAAATCAATTAGCCTAGCCTAGATGTTGACTAGCTGGGTTCATTCGTTCATTAGATACAGAATTATACCACGACGACAACAAACTAGTGTAGGCCTATAGAGAAAATAGAACTATTTATACTGTTCTATTTTCTCTATGGTAGGCCTAAGTACAGTAGGACGTACTAGGCCTATGGCTTTTGTTGTAAAAGTTGAAGTGCATATACAAAATGCGCCATAGGCCTATATTAAAAAAACAAACAAAAAAACATTTTGTTAATTATTATTGGTTGGCCTGGGACCGGGGTAGGCAGGCCAGCCTTACCGTCGAAAGTCCTGGAATTCGACGATGACGTCAGTGCACGTTTCCATTGATTAGAATGAAAATAGACGCGCTGAATTTCGTTTTTTTTTTTATGAAAGATAGAATTTATCGAACATTTATCTATATAAAAACAAGGTTAAAATATTGTAGAAATTGTATTTCTAAAGATGCATATAATTCATATTTTATTTGGCAGACAATAAATATTCAGGAAGATATAATAAAAACGATTATTAATTCTAAAATGTGCATCAAATCTCAGCTATTATTAATCAGTATGTAGCTGCTATTATGTTAAAGTCTTAAAATAATAATTTCGAATTAGGCCTAGTATATAACAAATAATTGTATTAAAGTTTAGGTTCTCATGATGTCAGAT
>NW_022728625.1:155994-165900 GCF_011630105.1 Anneissia japonica | reverse complement strand
GAGTCAATTTCCCAAAAATGCTCCATCAGCAAATAGGTTAGTGTGCGGTGGACAGTATGGCTATGTAATTTACTAACCACACAGTCCAGAATGAGGTGATAAAGTCGCAAAACTTTAGCTGCATTTGGTGGATTAAGTCGCAAAACTTTAGCTTCGTTTAGTGGCGCCATCTACTCTAGGTAGATGGCGACCGGTTTTGTTACTGGTTGGTACATTTGTTACAAACATTCAGGCAAAGGCCAGTCAAAGTTGAGACGGGAGCCGGGTTTTTACCGATGTTTGCCATCCTTATATGTGAGCAATCGTAAATTCATGGTTTGCCGGAGTTGCGTTCAATTTAAATCTCCGAACTTCTGAAGCTGAGATATTCTATGAATGAAGGCTTGTATCGCAGTCTAGAATTTAAAAACGGGTGACCAAATAATGAATTAGGTGCTAAATGTTGATTTAATGCAGGGTAAGTTAAAAACAGACATTCCGTCCGAGTGGGATTCATTCAAAAATTTGAGGGGGTTCGCTAGAAAACAGTGGGGTTCGCTAGAAAAGGGGGGTTCGCCCGAACCATAAAAACCCCCCCTGGCTACAGGCCTGTTTTAACCTGAAATAAAGACGGAACTCGACAAAGCAAGTTCCTACTGGTTATTCTTTTTAGTAGACGTCTAATTTTCGTCAGTGTAAATTGCAAATGCACCTCAAGATGCTATTCAAAACATGTTGCTAATTTTATTAGGGAGGAAATTTGTAGAGAATAAAATCTAATTTGTTAGGTTTATTTAGATTTGACTCTAAAATAATACCATGAGGGTTTCTTATTTGTTTTTTGCTTTGTTTTATAAATTTGTTAAACAAAACATTCTTGATTACACCGAGCTTGTTTACTGTCAAGCACTATGAAACTTTGGGCGATCTGACGTCATCACAGCCGAAGCGCATGTCTAGTGCAAAACACCCCACAAAAATGGACCAATTGGCGGGCAGGCAGAGTTTTTGGGGGCGCGACCTATTCTGTTTACAACTAGACTGCCGACCAGCATTACCCAACGAAGAATGTGTGCTTGGAAAAACATAATCAGACCATGGAGTTATATTATTTTAATTATAACTCCATGATCAGACCTAAAGAAATGCACGCAAAAACAATATAAAAATCGCATCAATTTTATTGGTAATAATTTAATTTGCTGAGCAGTTCAGCAAAACAACAGGTACTGTACGTATTATTAAATAATGTGTTGAATTTGCGTATTTTAGACTAGGCCTAGTCAAAAGAATCCAGGGCTGTGATAAATTAATTAAATTAATAGCTAGGCCCAGACTACAACAATCTTATTGAAAATGACACAATTCTATTCTGTCTGCTGTAGAACCTTATCCAAACTGCAATAGTATAAAATTGAGGTTTTTGGAGTGCAGATAAAGTTTTACATCCATACCAGCCAGGAAAGTCCCTGGAGTCCGATCCATCACATTTAAGACAGTTAGTTTGGACAACGAGAGTACACAACATTCCATAAATTAATGCTTTCCTCTTATTATACAGTTTACTAGTCTTTTCAAGAGTAGGGGGTATTGTCTCTCATTAGTATGGCTTTAATATTTGTCAAAATAGAAAACTATGAAATAGGGCACAACAAAAGATCCAGATTAGCTTCGGTACGGACGCAAACTGTTTTAAGCAATTTTAAGAGTTTCAAGTCGACAGAATTCGGAGACAATTTCTTTATTTTTTGAGCATTTGTTAAATTTATTGACCTAGGCCTAGGCCGACTTACCCAATCCTCAGACCCTGGGACTTCACCCGGGGAAATTTGTGTACGCGAAGTTGGGCGTAAAGTCGGTGTGGGATTCTACCCGGGGAACTATGGTAATATTTTATAGCAGTAGTGACTGAGAGAGTTTTCTCTATTGTTGAAAAAACAAAACCAAGCTTCGAGCTAGCATGACAACAAAAACTTAAAGTGCTTTAATCATGGACCTAGGTCCATGCTTTAATGACACACAAGCTGGAAATGTTGAACAGAGATTATAAGTGTCATTCGAATAAATATTGACGTTATGACTCCAATGAGATCCAGCGAAACAAGCAACATACCGTGCCCTTCATGTTGAAGTCTGTAAGCCTACTGATTAAAATGTAACTTAAATATTTTTTCTTGGTTGTGAGGTAAATAAACAGTACACTTGATATTAAGTAACTCTTGTTTTGTTTGAAGCAACTGCAGGAATTAGGATATATAATTGCCATCTTAATTTTTTGTCACCAATGAATAGCGTCCCTATTTTTGATATTCAAATGTTGGCAGGTATGTAAATATACAGCATTTGATGGACGGACCTAGTTGTATGGGGGTGTAGGTGTACGTAAAAACATTAGAAACCATTACTGGACTACATATCCCTCTAAACTACGTTTACGTACAAAGGAACGTACACACCCGCAGGGTTCTGGTTTAAAAATAATAAAAACAATTTGTTAAAAATGGGTGATTTAGTGGAGTGGTAATGATTGGAATTTTGTACTAGACGGAATGAGTTTGAGACCTGTCAATGTTGTACAGGTACTTGGAGTCCTCGGGTATCAGGCACTTTGCTCCAATTACTTTTCTTGGATGAGACTTAAAACTGTTGGTCCTGTGAGTATTTTTTCACTGTGTACTGGTTATTGACTCCGCGGATCCCAAAGAGCTTTATCAGAATTTTCTTGCTGATTCAACAGAAGGACCATATACTTTTAAAATTTGTTTGGAAAGCATCATATTACGTTTGAATACTAAGTACTAATCGTTATCAAAATTGCTCATAAAATGGTTTTGTATATTTTATTGTTGCTTTCACAGGTACTGGAAAACTAACATAGAGGGGGCGCCGGCAGGCATTCTGAAAGGGAAGAGCGTGGCGATCAAAGACAACATTGCCGTTTATGGAGTTCCTATGATGGGCGGATCATGGATAATTGAGGGCTATGTACCAGAGTTTGACGCTACCGTAGTGACCCGGATTCTCGACGCAGGTTAATAATGTTGTACATAATGATATACAACATATACTAGGCTTTTTCTGCGTAAGCGGAAAAGCTATTGCTTCTGTTATGATGTTGTTTCCTATTCTATGTTTAAATTGTACCGTACAAAGCTAAAGGGGTTTCAACCTTTCACCTTGGCTAGTTTGAGAGAGCATTATAGCTCAGTTAACAGTGAATCCACAAATACAAAACGAACATCTTAACTAAATCAAATATAGTACTGGTAATTTGGTTTTTTCTTTTGTTTCATTTTTTGTTTCATTTATTTTATCACACGATAAAAGTAAATACATACAATAAACAATTTAATTCAAATTACAAAAACTAATTAAAATTCTAGTTAAAATTAACAAAATTCTAAGTGATACAAGGTTATCGTGTGAATGATGGTCATAAAAAAAGGCATGACCACCTACTACAGCGCTAGTCACAAAACTATAAAGAAAACAAAATCAGCGGGAGTAGGCCTAAAGGAAGAAAAAGTTTATTTTTTACATTTTACCTTTTTATATAAGTTACTTAACTTTTGTATACATGCAGAAAAAAAAGGAAAAAATGTTCATGTACCATATACCTGAAGTAGAGATTGTTTATATTTGCTTTTGAAACTAGCAATAGAGTTTTTTTTGTTTCAAGTCCAACGAAGTCGCCATGCTGTTGTTAAATATTGTCTACAGTTGTTGTCTACAATTTGACCTAAAATTAAGTTATCATGAGAAAAATTATCTAATATGAATGGGACCATTAGTAAAATTAGTCGAATGTATTTGTAAGTCATCATCGTACAATTGATTTGGAATAAAATCGCTGGTGAAGTACGTTCGTAGAGTGTTGTAATGGCTTATTTTGGCCCGAAATTGTTCTTTTAGACCACACTATTTGGGATTGGCAAAAGTATCGTTCTGTCCCATGGGAGATTTCTGTGTGACCCTTTTCTGGCGCCGCTACTGATTCTACACCTTTTCCATCCCCAATCACATTATCTGGATTTGAATGATAATTGATTCATTTATTTATTGATTTGATTCATTTATTTATTGAATGATAATTGATTCATTTATTTATTGATTTATCTAGGTGGTGTAATTAAAGGAAAATCTGTTTGTGAAGATTTCTGTATATCGGGGGAGAGCTTCTTTGGAGCTAAAGGTCCAGTATTGAACCCTCATAATAAGCAATACAGTGCCGGAGGATCAAGCTCGGGTAGTGCGGCTTTGGTCAGTAGATAAAACTCCGTTATTCATTATTCCATTCCAAAAATGCATAGATTCAAAATTGAAAGACTAATTAAAAACTATATACAGATCTCTTCGGAGATCCTGTTTTTTTGTCGTCAACATCATGTTCCTAGATAATACTACATTATTTGTATTCTCAGTGTCAAGCAGCAAAAACTTGACACTGATGACTGGCTCGGGTTTCTTCCTAGGTTTCAGCTGGTGAGGTAGACATGGCTATTGGTGGTGACCAAGGTGGGTCTATCCGCCTTCCTTCAAGTATATGCGGCATCGTTGGTTTAAAACCTACGCATGGGCTTGTGCCATACACAGGAGCACAGTCGATCGAACCAACTGTTGATCACCTTGGGCCTATGGCGAACACGGTATACGACTGTGCCTTGTTGCTTGAGGTGAGAAGTACATCCACACACATGCTTTTCACTATTTTTCACCTGTATTCACCTGTGTTGTCGGGCTCTATTATAAGACTTCTGATTATGCAAGGGAAAAATATCTGGGACTTGTTAGCAGGAGAGAAGAGAATGTGTCATATACTAAGCTGTTCAAGAAGGCAAGGAGCTCTGCATTGAACTGTTAATAGTCGGAACATCCACTGCCGAACTTGGCAGCGTATTCCATGTATTCACTACTCTGTTTGCAAAAATGTATTTCCTTATGTTAAAACGGGCATTTTTTCTGAATAATTTAATTGTGACCTCGCATGCATTTTTTTTTTTATCGTAATGATGAAGTGTCTCTAGATGCAGCATGTTTTAAACTAAACACACCGTAAATAGTGTATTCTGCGCATATATTTCATACTTTGGTTATGCATAGGCTACTCCAGAGTTTGAGCACACGTTCATTAAAATATTTTTAGAATACTTTATTAACATTTATTTCAGGCGATAGCTGGTTACGATGACGGATTGGATCCGAGACAGAATCAGACAAAAATATCACCAGTAAAGTACACCAAAGAGGTAAAGTAAATTTGTGCCGAGCCACAGGGCTCATAGGGGCTGCAGCTTATCCTCAGTCTCTGTAGCGTGAAGCGGGTGAGAGTGTGATACACTCCTGGGCTAGTCCACTGCAGGTTACTCCTAGCAATTTGCTGATATCCATTGATCGAGCTGGGTAGACTGAAGCAATGTAGTTCCTTGCACAAGGGTACAGGCGAAATTCACAGCGAAGGATTAAAACCCCGACAACGAGGTTGAGAAACCAAACCATTTCCACTGCGCCAAATAGCTTACCAAAGATGTAATCTAATAAATAAGAAGCTATAATGTAATGTATATTCAATACCATAATGTCCATATAATATTACTTTTAGCTTTAGATAATTACTTTTGCATTTGCATACAGTATGTTGCTGTTTTAGAGATTGTAGATATCTGTTATCATTTGTAGCTTACTATTTGTCATGTTTTGTTTTCCTGTCAGGATTGAAAGGTCACCATTGGAAAATGAATATATATAAAATTTTATATACCGTAAAGTTATTCATGGAGGACATTAATTTACAAACAATAGCTTTTGCTTTCAGTTGGAAACATACAACCTTTCCGAATTTAAAATTGGTGTGCTTAAAGAGGCCTTTGAACAAAAGGAATCCGATCCTAAAGTGAACCGCCTGATTAAGGACGCTTCAGTTCTCTTACGTGATGCTGGGGCTGGTGTCCAAGAAGTGTCGGTACCAATGCACAAAGATGGTAGATATGTCTTTCCTGTGTTAAAGCACTAACTGTTAACTTTCATCTACGCAATATTGGTAACATCAGGAAATATCTAAACACACTACTCCCGCTTTAATCAACGTCTCTGTCACTTCTTGTCTTTATTATTCTAACTCACTTTTCTCTTTTGGCCTAAAGAGGACTGTATGATACCATAGGGAAAACTATTTTCTCTATGATGATAAACAAATCAACGTAATGAACATAAAATAAACAAAAAAGTGTTTTTTTCTTTCCATACAGGTCCAAACATGTGGTTTTGCGTTGGATACCAAGGTGTTGCCGATACACTGATGAGAGGAAATAGTAAGAAATAAACTGAATTATCAATTATGATTATATATTTTAGAAATGGAAATATCTCATCACCATGTCAATACCATCAATATTTAAATATTTCCTTATTTTGGTTTATACTTATACGACTTTTATTGTTTTTTTTCGAGTTTTTACAGTTATGTAACAAATAACACAACACACCAAAGTGTAGATATACATAATAAAAATGCATAGTAACGCCAACAGTTTCGAACATCAGATTTTATAAGGAACACCTAGCTAAGAAGCTATGCATGCAGCTTGTAGGTGCGGCCTACTACTGAACAGTGCCGTATCTCATCATCATAAGCAACAATTGTCATCTTCATTATCATAATAATAATAATTATACAATTACTGGTACTTAGAGCCATTTTTACCCAGTCAGCTGGAGCTGACTGGGTTCTGTTTCTTAGCAGTTTCTTCCTTCTTTACCCAGTCAGCTCTGACTGGGTTCTGTTTCTTAGCAGTTTCTTCTTTCTTTCTTTCTTTCTTGCAACGACATTTTAAAAGGCTACTAGTGGCAAACTACTGGACCGATTTAATTAAAACTTGGTCAGTAGGACCGGTGCAACCTCCCATTTATGTGTTGTTCACAACTTGCGGTCAAAGGTCATATAAGGTGCATTAGGGTCAAAAAACCAAAAATCGTATAAAAGACTACTTGTCTCACAAATAACACAGTCTTGTCCTTTGCACATATACATTGGCATAAGGCAGAGTCTATAGGGTGATAAGGGGTCAAAGGTCATTAAGGGGTAATTTTTATCTTTTTTCTGGCAACATTTCAAAACGCTACTAGTGCCAAACGGTCGTACCGATTTCAACCAAACCTGGTCAGTATAATCGGTGACACCTCTCATACATGGGGGTGTTCACTGCTTGGGGTCAAATGTCACATAGGGGTCTTTAGGGTAAATAACTTTCAAAAAAATGAATAAAAGACTTCTTCTGTCACAAATAACATAGCACAGTCTTGTCCTAGGTACACATGTATTGGCATAAGGTAGGGTCTTTATGGTGTTCAGCGATTTATGGTCAAAGGTCATTAAAGGGTTATTCTTTTGTTCTCTCTAGTAACATTTCAAAATGCTACTAATGGCAAACCATTGGATCAAATTCAATCAAATTTTGTCATTAAGAACCGGCGACACCTCCTACACCCCAGTCTGGGATCAGGGGTCACATAGGGGTCATCGGGGTTAAATTTTCAAAATAACCCAATTGAGCTCAAATTTACCAGGAATGATCCCCTTAGGACCTTCTAAACACACAAACAAATACTCTTTACCCCATATGTCAAAGTTCATAGGTCAAAGTTCAAAATGTTACTAATGGCAAACGATTGAACCGAATTCAATCAAATTTGACCATTAAGAACCAGTGACACCTCCTACACCCCTGTCTGGCATCAGTGGTTACATAGGGGTCATTAGGGTCAAATTTTCAAAATAGCCCAATTGAGCTCGAATTGACCAGGAATGATCCTTAGGACCTTATAAACATGAAAAACTACTCTTAATCTATAGGTAAAAATTCACAAGGGTCACTATAGTGAAAATTATCAAGTATTTCTCTTACTAACGATTGAACCAATTGCATTAGACAGACTTCTACCAAACATGGGGTGTTCACAGGTTGAGATTAAAGGTCACAGTGGTTATCTCTTAAAAAATGTCTGGGTTCATGTTCTATTGAACATAGTATCTCTAGTTTATATTATAATACAGTACGGTACTAATAATCGTCACCATTGTTATTACAAAGTCATAAACTTGCTGTCATAATATCTGGTTTAAAAATCTTCTTAATTTATTCACCATAACTATTGATAATGCAATTGTTATTTACAAAGGTCATGAAGCTAAAAAACACACACCTTATGGACATAATGACTACCAACGTACTATAAAATATTGTATAGCCTTCAACCACAGCTTATCTTTGGTTTTTTAACACAAAGTCAAGTCACACAGGCCGAATTATTATTGATAACAAGTACATTTTATTATGCGCTATTACAAAATGAAGAAGTATGGTTGTTTCAGACGTAAATGGTAAATGGTGTGACCTCTCGCAATAAAATTTTACCGTTGATTTTTGCTTTGAACCGTGGTTTTTATCTCGAGAAGCAGGACAACCGCTTTTGATTTGTTCAGCAAAAGGTTTATTAAACGAGCATATAAAATTCGCAATGAAATATTAAATTCCATTAATTGATTAATTAATTACCTTTCTGCTTTTCTTAATTCTAAATATTTAATTTTGTTATATTAGTTCTTTTTCTGCATTACTGTATTGTGTCTGTTTTCTTCAATATTAATATTACGGGTTGGGGTGGGGGATGTTTCAGAATTTATATTACTGATCGTAAATTTGAGAGGGTTGTAAATAAGTGTTGTTTTTGTATTGTCCCTTTATACAGTGGGGCAAACTTACTTTTGTTAGGTGAAGTCTTGTACAGTATGTATCTGTATTCTATTCTGATGTTTTCATGAACTCACCAATATTATCGAGTGCCACTGATACGAAGGTGTACGTTCGAATAAATATATAAAAATGGGTACCAATATTCAGCGGACACCTATTAAGGAGACATTTTTTCGTACTAGGTGTCTAATAAATATGGATTCTACTGTATAGGAAACATAGGCCTATATAACAACTATATTCAATTGCTTTCGTGTTTGAATTGTTTACTGATTAGGAGATCAAATAGACGTCTGTTACCTCCATTTCCACATCATTTCAACAATTTTAAATATATATTATTGTACGTACGAAATGGTCAAAGGACAGAGTCACGGTCAAATAACAAAGTCAAGGTCACCGAAATTCGATATTTATCCCAGGCATAAAAGTAAATAATGGAATGGCCTGCCAGCATATTGTGCGTTATTCAGGCATGGACTCTCTATGGAGTGACTGCTCTAGTTTTACGTGCTTCAACTGAAAAGAGATAATAATGTTTGAAAGCATCATCTTTAACAGTACCATAATGTTCTTCAACAACACTTATTACTAACTTTCCGTTTGTGTTTCTTTCAGCTGTTGGTAGTGGCTTCAAAGGATTTTATCCGACAAGCCTAGTTGATGCTGTTGGTAGAGGCATCCAGGCCCAGCCTAACGATCTGCCACATACAGCAAAGGTAAGGTAGATATGTTTAACACCTTACTGTATCTGTAGACCTACAATTTTGTTTACAATGCATTTACTTACAGAACAACATTCGTTTAAATCTACGCAACACTTTGATATTAAACGGTCATAATGGGAACATGTTTACGGTGCTACGCATCAAACTTGGTTTGAATATTAGGCCTATTTACTATAACTTCCCAGCTGCGACCTACAAGCGTTTTAGTCATGCAGGGGAGAAAGTGCCTGGGGGTTAGATCTACGCCTATATCCTGTAAATCTCCGTGGTAAGGGTGTGATACGCAGATTCGAATCCCGCCATAGACACCATTTTTCATACAACTGAAATAACTTTTTGTTAATGAGCTATGCTTCGTGTTTCATTCTTGAAATACTGAGCTGCACTGATGAGATCTAACAAGATCGAAAAAGTAATGTGTATATATATATATACTGTCTCTTATACAC
>NW_022728625.1:143258-155213 GCF_011630105.1 Anneissia japonica | reverse complement strand
TTATGTATCATTAGCTCTGTTGGATGATTGGAGAGTACATGAAACACGAATACCATGGACGGTATTATGGGAAAGGTCAAAATTTGGGAAGATTACTCGCCGCCGAATTCGACAAAGTGTTCCAGGACTTTGACGTACTGTTAATGCCAACGATCCCATATCCTCCATCTAAACTTCCACAGAAGGATACATCTATTACTGGTTTGTTTAAATCCCCTTTTTTGTTAGCAATCAGCCAATGAGCTTATATTCTATATTGATATATCTATTATAGATTTAATGTTCCAAAAGTACTATTTTAAACAAATTTCATTTGTATAAAACAAAGTCAAATGTTTAATAGCACTCCAATGCTCATATTTCAAACAATAATCATAATTTCATAATTAAACATGTATTTATTTGTTTTATAGTTTTTTTTTATATATATCAATACAATATGAAATGAATTTTGTACAAATGTTACTTTGTCCTCGTCATCGTCAAATATTTTTCTAATCTATGGATACAGTATTTTCTAATTATGAATAAATCTTAGTGAGTTTTGTTTCCGTGATTTTTTTAATGAAATAATTTAATGTATTATTGTATATTTTGTAAATGAATGTTTGTTTATGGCTTGGAGTTGTTATTCATTCAGAGTATTTTATTTAGTTTTCTTATTAATACAGCATTTAAAACATTTTTTATTTATTTTGTTTTAAGCTAACTATCCGTTTCCTAGAGTGGCGTTTTCTCACTTAAATTAATGGTTTTTATATTGTTTTTTACTGAACAGATCTAATTACAAAATCATATGGCGTTATAAATAATACCATTGTCTTCAACTTGACTGGTCACCCAGCACTGTCCATCAACGCTGGCTTCATAGATGGTCTACCAATCGGGATGATGTTAGTCGGGAAGATGTTCGACGAAATAACATTACTGAAAGTGGCTAACGCGTATGAAAAACTGCGTGATTCAGCACCCAAATAACAAGGAAATCACATTTCAAATAGGCCAACATATACGTATGCATATATATACACCCACATACATATACATTATATATGTAAACACACATACATATATACATACATATACATATATATATATATATATGTAGGCTTATTTGAATAACTATGTATAATTATATGCTATCATTTTAGAATCCATAAAAATACTCCTACTTATAATAAACTTATCCATAAAATATCACTTCATTGCATCAAAAACAATAATGTACTGTGCTGTATAGACTAAACTTTCTGGGAAAAAAGAGCCAGAGTGTCATCATCATCATCATCATTTATTCAAAAATAACCTCTAGCAAGGAGAAGCAAAGAAATACAATCAAAACAATGCAATTGAATTATAAACGTGGCTTGAATAATTAGAAACAGGCATAAAATTCGGACATTACACTCACTTAACTTTAACACATTAAAAATACATTTACAGAATTAATTGCAAGAAACAAGGAAATCACATTTCAAATAGGCCAACATATACGTATGCATATATATACACCCACATACATATACATTATATATGTAAACACATATACATATATACATATATATATATATATACTGTATATATATATATGTAGGCTTATTTGAATAACTATGTATAATTATATGCTATAATTTTAGAATCCATAAAAATACTCCTACTTATAATAAACTTATCCATAAAATATCACTTCATTGCATCAAAAACAAGTAAAGGAAACATGAAACTCATCAGTATCAGTATTATTTTGCTGTTAATTTCCGTACTGATAGTAATTATCTGTATTGTTTTGCTGTTAATTTCAGTATTGTTAATACTTATCAATATTATTTTGCTGTTAATTTCGAGAAGTTAATATTTGATTAATACGTGTATCATTAATTGTATTACCTTTAATCCTGTGATCTTAACTTTGTGGATGTCTTTTAACAAAATTCAATGTATTCTGTGTTGTAGAATAAGCTTTTATCATATTTAAAATAAAATCTCTTCTCAATTGTATTAATTTAAACAGGATCATTCAGACTGTTACCCTTGTCTGAAATTGTATTCTGTATAAATATGTTTTAAATAAATTTAAAAAAAATGAATGACTAGTTTTCATTGTGATACAAACTTAACTGAATTATATAGCTTTGCGCCAACTCCTTCAACAATGCTTCCTTTATTATGAATAATAAATTTCATTACCGATTATTATACTCTTACAACGTGTTATTCAATTACTGTACTGTGCTGTATAGACTAAACTTTCTGGAAAAAAGAGCCAGAGTGTTATCATCATCATCATCATTTATTCAAAAATAACCTCCAGCAAGGAGAAGCAAAGAAATACAATCAAAACAATGCAATTGAATTATAAACGTGGCTTGAATAATTAGAAACAGGCATAAAATTCGGACATTACACTCACTTAACTTTAACACATTAAAAATACATTTACAGAATTAATTGCAAGAAACAAGGAAATGACATTTCAAATAGGCCAACATATACGTATGCATATATATACACCCACATACATATACATTATATATGTAAACACACATACGTATATACATACATATACATATATATATATATATATATATATATATATATACTGTATATATATATATATACATAAATATGTATATATACTGTATATATATATATATATATATACAGAATATATATATATATACATATATATAAATGTTATAAGACTTGCACAATAATAATAATAATAAAATAAGTAAATAAATAAATAATAACAATAACATTATTATTATTATTATTATTGATAAATGTCATATTTTCGGTGGTGATTTTAGGAGACTGCACTGTTACCGTACTGTCTGAAGCTGGTTACACACTGCGACTGATGAATCTCCATCGTCTGTGAGTGTTTGAATCTGATGATCCTCATCAAAAACAATCCGTTTCACGCACCTCGTCACGTTGCGCTCTCGTGGAATTGCATCGGCAGTGTGTGTATTATATTCAATACAGCAATATAGCAACACTACAATACGTCAGTTATTCAATTTTGTTAACTACACAACATATGAAATAAATATTCACCGTATATCTTAATCTAACTAGGCCCAACGTTGGTTACCTCGGTGATCGGACAAGAACTGGTGCTTTTAACGTGGTATGACTAAGACATAATACAGACAGGCATTTCTGTACAAACTAATCTATAAAATTAGGCCTCTGAGTCTAAATCCATTGTGAATTCAACCCAAGTTCATACACTGTTTTAATTGTTAAAACCTCACAAACAACTAATTTCCACTCTAAAGAGCGTAGTATTTTCTACCCTATTGTAATTACTTTAAAGATTATCTTCACAAAATTACGAAAAGAGATTGTAACACCTTAATTATGATAAAAATAAATATGATAATGAATTACTGCAGTTCAACATGTGCTATTATATATTTTAAAAAAGGAGTAAAAACAGAAAGTCAAAGGGCAAGACACGATGGAAAATTATTGTAAATTATAATAAGTCGATGTGAATTATTTAAAAGTTATATGAAAAATTGTCTTCGCCAAAAAAAGGTAAATGAAAATGCACCATTCGTTAAAAGCATTTCATAGGTTTGTTTTTAGAACCAAAAAATACTAATAGTAGGCGAATTTTACCTGGAATTAAAGTTTCGTTAGGCCTATATGTTGTTTGTAGCCGAATAACCTATAGTCTGATTTGTATTTTGCATACAGTTTATGAATTATATACTTTGGCAAGGTTTTGAGTTCTTTTCGCAATATATTATTTGTTAAGGATTGGTGATGTTTTCGAAAATGAGAAGGTACCTCTGTACCAAGTTTCATAAACAATGCCTGAGCGTCAATAGTTTTCGTTTCAAAATGACCGATAAAGTCATAAGCAATGTCACATGGGGCACATCTGGTCTCTACGTCCTGCCAATGCATATCGGCACCAGAGGCGACACTGACATCAGGGTCGACTATATAGCTTATAAACTCTTCGAATGTTATATTATAGAATATTGAATCATCACGTTTATTAAGAGAGGTAGGTTTGTTGATGGCAGTCTCTCGGACCAAATATGTATCATTCTTTTTAGATCGTTGGTTGTCTGGCAGAGCTGGTTTCCGATACTTTTCAACTATCACTGGACCGTACAGCTTTTCATAAAATCTTCCTTTTGCAAACTTATTGTTCCAAGCCGAAACAAGTCTTTCTATCGGTTCACGAACGAATATCGCCTTGGTATATTCCCGTATGATCTTTTGCTTTTCAATATCCGAGTAAGAACCTAAGAGACGAACCGATCCACATTCGAGTTTCTCGGAGGCCTCTTCCAATGCCATGCGCCATGTGACGGAGGATACCTTACGCACTTGACAGAAAATCAAGCGTAGACAATCAACAACAAGAATGTACTGGAGACCTTTCGAAATATTTTGACGATACTCTGTGACAGGTTTGCTGCTCTCTGCTCGATAACGACACTCATCTCGCAGCAAAGTTCTTCTATGCTGCTGGGAGACGCCAAAATTGTAATTTTTGACTACAGAATTTGGGTTTTCTATGAAGTACGCGGACTCGTTTTCAACTTTTCGTCTAACAGATTCAGTATGGTGTTTATCAAGAGGATGAGCAAACCAATCCTGTTGAAGTAAAACATAATGAAACATTGATTAGTAATTATATCAAAAATATGGTACGCCTTAAGCACAAACACCAGTAAATGCTAACATTAGGCATATGAATTAAGTTGTACTGTAATAGTACAGCAACCTAAACGCCCACTATTCTCAAGAAAATGTTCACTTTACCCGTAGTTAAAGCATAATTATGTAAAATATACTTTACTGCCACAATTATAAGAAATACATATAATTTTATTATATATTTTTTTTATATCTACAATACCAATAATCAATTTTAAAGTATTGAATATTGGTATTATACTTTATACCATTATTAGCATGATTACGTGTTCTATAATAAGTTATAATATACCACTGTGATTATTGCATTAATATGATAATGAAAGGTAGTATGATCGTATACTTTGGTTATACAATCTAACAAAAGGCCTAAACGTAAACGACTGCAACGGCTGCATACACAAAAGCTATTATAACAATAGAATTATATAAATATTCACACGATAACATAATTAAATGCAGAATAACTTCCAACGACTTAATACAGATATTTATTGGCATTTACTTCCGCGGTAACTTTTTTTTTATTTGTATTTTTTCAGTGTGTGCGAAACAGGATTTTTATAATTTGCGAACGAAAATATGACGTATATGTGACGTAGTCGTTTTCGTAAAGTTGCAAAACCTCCCTTCTTCTTCTTCTTCTTCTTCTTCTTCTTCTTCTTCTTCTTCTTCTTCTTCTTCTTCTTCTTCCTCTTCCTCTTCCTCTTCCTCTTCCTCTTCCTCTTATTCTTATTCTTATTCTTATTCTTATTCTTATTCTTATTCTTATTCTTCTTCTTCTTCTTATTCTTATTCTTATTATTATTCTTATTCTTATTCTTATTATTATTCTTATTCTTATTAGTAATAATATTATTATTATTATTAATATTATCAATATTATTATTATTAATATTAATATTAATATTAGTATTATTAATATTAATATTATTATAAATATTATTATTGTTGTTATTGTTATTGTTGTTATTATTGTTATTGTTGTTGTTATTAATGTTATTGTTATTGTTTTTATTATAGTTAATCGGTTTAGAAATTCTGTGTGAAATAATAGTGTGAAGTTTGGTTTCCATACAATCGCTACACGCTATCAACGACAGTTTTCGGTAATGCTGATTGGTCGGTCGAATCGAGGAGCCTTCCCGATTGCGTTGGGGAATGCAACGTTGTAGAACCATTGCACAAAAAACTGTAGCGCGCGACAGTGTAGCGATTTTAAGGAAACCAGGCTTTATCTATTTGGCGCATAGATGTTGTCAGTGGAATTTAACTTTACAAGGGATCCAGACTGATATTATGTGTTATTTTAAATTTAGAAGAAAAAAAAAAACAAAAAAAAACGTGCGTATAAACTTACATCGTCACGACGTGAAAACAATCCTTGTTCTGACTTCAACCCTTTAAAGAGAAAATAAGGTTTTACTCAAATTGGACAACATAATAGGACAATGAAATAGACCTACGACAACTTTAATAAGTTAGGCCTACACTGTAGATTAAGTACAGAATATTTTGTATTTAAATAGGGGCAAGGGTTTTCATCTATTTTTTTTTACCAGAATTCTTAAACGTCCAAATGAGTGCCTTCTTTGCAGGTCTCGAATAAGTACCACATAAAATTCATTTTTTCTACTAAGGTCCGGAGACTCCGCTCACTAATAAGCACTGTGGTGCTTATTTAGAGATGGCAGAATTAATAATAGGCCTATTACTAACACAGCAACAAGTCAGATATTCATGTACAATACAACTGAATACAACCCTCCAATATTTTGTAATAAGCACTTCACTTAAAGCCTAGCTTTAGAATGAATATACTGTATTTGCTTGCATACCAAGGACTGGTGTTTTGATGACGATGTCTTGTATTTCCTGAAAGAATCTCGTCAACAGCAAAACAAGGAATGTGATAAAAGCTCCCTGAACACTTCGATTTCTTATATGTTGAAAGTAACGAATCGGCATATTCACGTCAATCACAATTTCTTGTTTCAAGTCAAAAGCTATGCAATTCCTTACCAACCAGCTATTAGTAGGAAGACCTATAAGACAATAACGTTGGATAGTGTTTATTCAAATATAAATTTATTTTATAATTTTAATTTGATCTTTTAATCAAAAGATAGTAAGGGCTTCTTTTCGAGATAGTACTTACATTAACGTTGGATAGAGTTTATTTAAGTATAAATTGATTACATTTTTTCTAAGAACAAACTATGAAAAAATCTAAGAACAATTTATTATTTAACTTTAAGAATTAACAAAATCCAAATTATTCCCATCAACGTCTTTTATTTCCGAAATATTATCTTTACAGGCAGTTATAATTAATGCAAAAAAAAAAAAAAATAATGTCAAGCAGGCCTACTACTACAGTACTTAGCTGAATACTATGGTAAGTCATGTAATAGAATTAAATAGTGATAATGATGGAAGGATTTTCCCAATCAATGTAAAGGGCAAATTATTGCGTGCAGAATCAGGAATAGTGAAACAGAATTAGATGTTTTACATGAAAACATGTGTGAGGACTTGTCCCGATCCAAGTGCTCCTTTGCCCGTGTTTCTATGTGCCTAGGTTTCATAACCAATATACGGAGTTACACCACGCGCACCGAAGAAATAAAACGCTGGTTGGTTTCCTGTTAACCTTAGACAGCAGATTATTTTATAATAATTTTGCAATGACGTATATCATAACCTATGTATGTGGTTTTTTATTTCCAATTTTATAATGTTTCATAATCTTGTTTAATTTGGTTATTTGTGTGTGATTTTTGGATTCTGTGGTATAAATTTGTGTTTGTCCTGTAATTTTAAGACTTTTTTAAAAATACAACTATTGTACATTTTATCTCAATTCAGCTTTGTGCTGCGATGATATTTTGATTTTTTGAAAATAAAGATACCTTGATATATTATTTCATAACCACGTCGTTTTATCGTAAGAAATAGCAATTTATTCCTTAGACAACGCGAGCTCGGAGGTTAGTTGGTACATACCTAAAACTTCAAATAGAAGTAGCTCAATGGGCTTAATCTCGAGAAGCCCACTCTTTAGTTTGCAAAAGAAATATTTAAAAGCCTATTTCGAAAAAGTGCCAGGTAAGACAGATTTGTGGAGGTGCTTGTTCACCTGTTCTCTTTTTCTTGCCATTGGTGTTTTTTCGTTCCAGTGAAAGTAGTCCATGGGCTTCTAATCAAGTGATCTTCGTTTCCAGATAGTACTTACATTCTGACTGACATTATCTTCAATGATTATGATAGCGTGTCAGTATCAAGTTATAATCGAAACAGAATTTTAAATTCCCTGGTTGAAAATCTATACTTCTTAATTTGAATTGCAATCCTTTTGATGCACCCTCCCACCTCTTCAGTTTGCAAAAGTAATCTTGGAAAGAAGCCCATCTCGAAAAGACGCCCATCTCGAAAAGATGCCCAATCAAATGGTCCTAAAAGAGAATTCCCAGGGCTTCTATTCGAGATTTTAAGGTAGTCTTTTACAAACATTATAGATAAATAAGATTTAACAGTTTGACATTAATATTTGAGTAATAATAATAATAATAATAATAATAATAATAATAATAATAATAATAATAATAATAATAATAATAATAATAATAATAATAATTTTTGACCATGGAGTAAATTTTTCGTTGGTATAATTGGATAAATGTTGTATACAGTAACTTGAAATAAGATGGTTGCTTTTTAGGGGTATCCAAAAGGAATGACAGATTTTGGTTCAGATATTTATTTTTTATTAATTTATGAAATTGGATAACAATTATGTTGAAAGCGTTATGAAAGCCAACCCAAGTGTTTTTGATTTCGAAAGCACAATAAATCAGGGTGTAGAAGTGCAAATCTATAATTCGGCCTATGTTCGTGACGTAAGGCTATGGAAATTCGTTTATATAAAGGTTAAATTACGTTATTAAGTTAACTGACATTAAACTTCAGTTTGTACAATCGGAAATAGGCCTATAAATATAAATAGTAATAATATTTATTAATTCAGCCATTTTAATGTTGACCAATGGACATTTATTCACTTTTAACGAATAAAAATTATGTTGAAATCGTTATGAAAGCCTACCCAAGTGTTTTTGATTTTGAGTAAGTACAATAAATCAGGGTGTAGAAGTCCAAATCTATATGCGTGTAACGTAAGGCCTAGGCCTATATAATAATATTTTTTATTTCAGCCACTTTTATGTTGACCGATGGACATTTTATTTATTCGTTTTTTAAAAAAATAAAAATTAATAACCTAATTTTGCCATGCATCTAGATGTGTATAAGAGACAGGCCTAGTACAGTGATTTAATTTAAAGAGAAGGTACTGTACATCATATTATTAGGCGAGGGTGGACCTGGCATATACTTAGGCCTATTCTAGAGCCCTAACCATATGTCTTCTTCCTGTGTCCTGCTCTCCTCACTACTCTAGGCATAGGCCTAATTATTATTTGTACAGTATTACTGTGGTAGTACGTACGTAGGCCTAGCCTAGGCCTGGGCCCTAGGTGTGGGTCTAGCCTGCCTAGGCTAGTCTCCTAATAATTATTATAATATAACCTAGGCCTAGTTAGGCCTAGGCTATGTCTGAGGCCTCTAGGCCTAGCTACAGAGGAACTTCTGATTAGATATTCCAACGTCAAGAGCCATGCTAAGCCTAGTCCTACCTTATTATTATAGGCCTATAATAATAATTTAAAAACACAACATTCAGCGACGACGATGCAACGATGTAACGAGAAAAGAAATAATAGAACACGTCCGCGCGTCCAGTGTAATTCGCGTAGTAGTGATCGCAACATATGCACGCGCAGCACCCCCAATAGGATTCTTTCTATAATAATTTACGTTCACTAGGCCCTATTACAGATATTATATTATAATTTATCTAAAATCCCATTATTTTTATTTATCTCATTACTTAATAATATATAAATATCCAGATAAAAGTTGGTAAAGCTATACATGACACACAGCCAGATGCTCATATGCGTGACTGAGAATTGTCAAGCCTGTTTTCCACTTGCGAATAATTTTATTCACGAGTGTCGAAAGCGTCGGTTCGAGTGCGCAACCTTAGAGCTCATCAGGAACCGAACCGACACCTTCGATTCGCGAGAATAAATTCGCCTAGTGGAAAACAGTCTTAAAAAATGTATGTCAATTAGGCGCGGATACAGACCGTCACATGGCACCATATGACTTTCGCCATGACGAAAGTCAGGGTGGGAGGTCAAAAATAGTTTTAAAAATATTAAGCGATTGTCGCTTTAACTCTCCCCTTTATTCAGAAATGCTACTTGCCTCTCAACCAAAGACAAATAATATACATAAAATAAATGCAATACATTTTTGCATTGTCTAAATATTAATTAATAAGGGACTGTAAATGAATCGGTACTGTGATAACGTGAACTGTTGAGTTTCAATTTTGACTTATGTCAATGTATGGTTTAAATCAAGAATCGATCACATGGATGATGTGTGCGTTGATTCTTATACCTTATTGAAAGCCACATATAGTTTTATAATATTTTGTTATTTCAAAATCACACTGAAGCAAAACGTATTACTACTACTAGTAGTATTACATTTTTAATAATTAATTTACTATTTTAACGAATATTATGGAAAAACAGGTCTTTATTGGTGTGGTAGCATATATAGTTGTGGACCTAGAGGTTAAAACTTACCAACACACTCACAAACTGGAATTTGATACATCTTAACAAAAAAGTAAAAAAGGACTACCAAGCCATGCAAATGAATATGGCATCGGAAGAAGAGCAACGACAACAATAGTATCTTTATTTGAATTCAAACAGCGTTTAACGTGGAAAAAGAATTTATAAAACAATATTGGAAAAATTGAGAAGACGCGGTGTCTAATTAATAAGCATATGATACGGTACTGTATTTAGTTGGCAATTAAAATGCAAAGTTTTCCAGACCCGTATATCCATATATGGGTCGGGTAGATGGTTGCGACGCACCCCACTGAATTTGAAATGTCCACTGTATAAAATCTTAAATATTTACATTTTAACCAGTAATCTTTTGTTAGGCCAGTTATCCTATTATATCATTAATTATTTCACCAGGAAACAAAAAAAAGAAAAAAAAGTATGAAAATAACGCAACATTACTGTCACATGGCTCTTCTGGTAGCACATGCAGTACAAACACATAATACATTCGAGTATGTTAAAATAAGAGCTTCCATGTATTTGGAGAGAAGAAAAGGAGTGTCTAAGGGAATTGAAAGCGATTGATACTTGGCAAGTTCCTCTAGTACCAGAATATACGAGGTTGTTTATACACAATGGGCTAAGGTGTATTTACCACAGGATTTATGATTGGATTTTGCATTAGTGTAGATGTTTTTTACTTTTTAAAATTTACTTGTCACTTCTTTATGTTTTTATTATTCATTCGTTTTTTTTTATAAACAAAATCATAACTTTAAAAAAAAAAACCCTTTCCTATATAATTTTAATAGAAACATTTAACAGCCAAAGGTAATTAAATTAGGATGATGTTAAGTGTGGTTCCTTAAATACAGCAGTAGATTCAGTAATAGACCAAATGTTTTGATTTTAGTGTCTACACCTATGTTTTCAATATCAACGAATTTATCTACATCACTCAAAATAACGTATGAGGCGATAATTATTGATTATTGTGTTCATTTCATTTATGTATTCTTTGATTTATTTTTAACAAAAACTGAAAACGTTAATCAGTAGGCCTACCTAAAATTGTTTAAGTTCAAACTAAAAATAAAACGCCGAAGCTTCCAGCGACTTGGAGGAAAAGGAGTGCCTATAGGGAACTATTACAAGGCTTGGCAAGTTCCTCTATAGTATCAGGATATACGAGGTTGTTTACACTTTAAGGGGCTATAGGGTGCATATACCACAAGGTTTACTCGAGCGAAGTGTTTAATCGAGGGCGGCGTTTATATTTTTTGGTGTAAAATGGACACGTAATACTCAACACTGTAAGTGTTAAAATACAACACAGAATTACCGTCAAAATGTGTTATTGCGTGTTCAGATTTATTGATCCCAATCAGGTTAGACGAAATGAAATTCTACTGGAGTTGAAAATTAATAGCATGAATTGTTTCAAGGGGGTGGGGTGGGTGGCGTTTATTTCTGGAAAAAAGAAACGCCTCGAGGCGTTTATTCGAGGGAGGTAGGGCCTATTTATTCCAAATGAGGCCTTGACGAGGTATTCGAG
>NW_022728625.1:140117-143206 GCF_011630105.1 Anneissia japonica | reverse complement strand
TGGTTTTAACAATCTTCTGCTTTTAAGACACAGGCCAATAAAAATAATTTCTTTGAGTTATGAAGGACTAAGCTACTTCTTACCTAACTGAATTGCGATTCGTAAATAGCGCCGCTATACATTCAATAAGATTCAAAAGTAAGGCGCAAGGTCAACAATCGATAACTACAAAAGGTGAGGATAAGACGATGAGTAGTTCATGAAGATCATCCCATTGACAACAAAGCGAGGCCTGTTGATGCCAACATCTTTATTATTAATGACCAACCGCGGTTCAAAGAATTAGTTAACCAGATCAGTCGATACTTAAACACTGAATTCTACGTAGAGACAGCAGACTGCAATTATGTTTGATGAGATATTGCAACAGTCACATACAGTTTAAAGATATTAACGAGATGGATAATATATTTCAGATGGTATAGAATATAATAAACAATTAGTTAATATGGCTGAGCAGATGTTTCCACCACTTGTCAGCAAGACTGGATTGGGAGGTGGATCACTTTCAAATTCATCTGCCATGTTTCTTCAGCCGGAATTATTAGAATTTGCTCCTGAATTACCTGATGTATTCGGTATGTATAAAGCAAAAGCTGTTTCTATTACGGGTACTGCAGACAATTATATTAGAATGAACATTTTTAAAAACGTAATAATTTATTGTGTTGTGGTCAGCTGTAAATGTAGATTTGATGAGTGTTCGGCATAATTAACCTTATATGAAATAGGTGAATTTATCGACTGCGATTTTTTTTCTTAAACTATTTTTAGTAGTAATTACTGATGTTATTAGTATTGCATGCCGCATTAATTTACATATTATAATAAACCTAATTAGTAATACAGTATGCAGTAAAAAAAAAAACCAATTACTGATGGTCTAACTTGTATTCCACAAATCAGTCGTGGTGAGTACAGTATTTTAACATGTATAATGTCGAACAACATCGCACACCTAAAGTAAATTTATGTTGATATGCAGTTTTATATGCCCAATTTAAAAAAAAATTATTGTTAGCATAAAATGGATGACAATTAAATGATGTTGGTTAGCTTACCCTATTTAATTGATGGTCTGTCCTTGCATTGGATTTGTATTTCAAACTAATATTTATGAAAGGATTTTTTGTTGTTGAGCTTCTGAATTCAATACCAATGTTTTGTTAGGTGCGAAACAGTGTTTTTACTGCAACACCCAAGAATATCACAAGGAAGCTCGACAGGTGACAATGCATGCTTAATCAGAAGTACTTAAGGAATTAAGTAGAATAATATTGTTGATTTAATTGTTATGTGCTACAGTATTTGTATAATTCAGATTGCATGCACCGTCAGTGGAGTTGAATATAGCTTGGTAGTTAAGATGCTCGCCTTCTATTCCCAGGGTCCTTAGTTCAAGTCCTGTCAGATTCCAGAATTTTTTTCCACGACAGAACAACTCCACTCAATAAGCCTCGTTATAAAATTATGTAGGGCATCATGTTTGTCATGTGAAGGGATTACAACCTATCTAATAGGGCAGTGGTTAAGTCGCTATTGGTAATCCTTAGCCATGTGCCTAAAAGAAATAAAAAAAAAACCTTTATGTACATTTTTAAAGCTCTGTGATAAGTAATCTAATAATTTATTTTTGCCTTTTAATTGTAGATTTGATGAGTATCGGCGTTTCAAAGATAGACATTGCTGATATGATTTGCCGTACATCACTTGATGACATAGAACGTCTCCCAGCAATACACCCTTCGGTTATGGTAATTTAATTCTAAAAATTATTTAAACGTAGCGTATCCAACTAGACTCCATGTCTAGTCCCTATACTTTATAGGCTACAGTGTGTACTGTATTACCATGCATTATGTAATACATGTTCAACCTGCAATAGAAACAGAAAAAAAAAACCAAAAAACAGGCACCATTTATAAGACTGATGGAAATTTTATTGAGCACAAGCTCATGCAGTGAACTTCTTCAGGTGAAAATCTTTCCCTCCATCTATCCATCCGTTCAGCCGTGCAGTACCGGTAAATGAACAAATAATCGAGTATTATAAAACGTGTTAATAGAATTTACACCCCTTAAATACAAGTATGTGATAACCAAAAAATGACGAGCACAAAGCCAGACTTATGAAAGGCAAAATCAACTGGATCGATGTGCGCGTAGCTACCAAATTCTGCACTGTACAGTATTTGTTTTCAGCCTGTTTGTTTTACAACAAACACATGTTTGAGCGACACTGCTTTCATAGTGGAAAACGTTTTAATAATAATGATATACTCTCTTGAGGGTTTGAATGTTTTATCCTTTATGTGTGTCATTAAAATCAACCAGGGATTCTACATATCCGCAAACGCGCATGGGATGTCACAATAACTTAACCCCATGTAAATTCACTGTTTGATTTTCTTTGACATTTTCCCCCGTACCGATATTTACTATTGTTGTTTTCTAGCTAGACAACGGTGAACAGACCCTTCCGTTTCTTTGGATGAATTTTGAAGTGCAATCCTACCTTAGCCCATACGCCTAAAATTATTATTTAAAAACAATTTTGTTTATAATGTTTATATTTTCTGTACAATGGTAAAAGACCTGGGCCACGCACTGTCGTCTCTAACTTCCTATCTGTAACTGGCGATGCCTTCATTCTGTAACCAATGTGTAACGTTTAATAACAATAACACTGTTATCGACCATTGTTGTGTAAATAATTGGCATCATAACATTTGTTTTACTACTGAAGCGATATTGGTTGTGCAGGTTATGATTTTACACCTGTCGTTAGTTATTCATGTAGGCCTGCAATAGTCTGATAAGTTATTTTAATTATTCGTTAATGTTTGAATGTAAATTCCGCAATGTCTTCTCAGTGATCTGCTTGACATTAGCACCATTTTCATGATGGTCGTCATGGCAAGAAGACGCGTGGGTCAGCATCATATCTAACCTCTGAATGTTTGCCAAGGGAGCAGGATGTATAAGATCTATTTCTAATAAACTTATAGAAGTTCATGTTTGAATGGTCCCAACTTAGCATTGTTATATTAATAGCGTAAACTTTAGTTGGTTTTGTCAGCACATTTTAG
>NW_022728625.1:137165-140085 GCF_011630105.1 Anneissia japonica | reverse complement strand
CATGTATATATGTCTATATATATATATATATATATATATATATATATATATATATATATGTATATAATTATTATATGTAATAATATGTAATTTTTTCAGAGTTCACGTGGTGAACAGGTGACCCGGTATATCAGCTTCGTGTCGTCTCCACCAATAGAAACAAGAGCGCCCAAAGACAGGCCCAGGTTTGAAAAGAAAAACAACGTAAGTCTCTTTAAATTCCCAACCCATTATGAGATAGTATTAATATGATAAAATACTTTTATAATAGTTGTATATAAATTGAGAACCGCAATAAATGATATTATTATAATAATAATAATAATAATAATAATAATAATAATAATAATAATAATAATAATAATAATAATAATAATAATAATAATAATAATAATAATAATAATAATAACAAAAATGTATATAGCGCCAATTTCAACTATACCGAAGTAAAAATCAAAGGCGCTTATCAGTTAGATGGTTAAAAGGTACGTCTTAAGTTTAGTCTTTAAAACAACAACTGATGGTGATTCGATAATATGTTTGGGCAATGAATTCCAAAGGGATGCAACAGAAAATAAATATGATCTATAACCAAATGTTTTGGTGTTAATTCGAGGAACAACTAAAAGATTTTTATCTGAAGAACGGAGGCAAGTAGGTAGGACATAAGCATGAATGAGATCAACAAGGTAAATGGGTTGTTTGTGAAAAAGTGCTTTGAACGTTAATAACAGGATTTTTTATATTTGATTTTATTGATTGAGATTCAATACGAAGCCAATGTAAATCATAAAGGACCGGTGATATATGTGAGCGTTTTTATTATGATAAACAATAATGATATCTATCAATAATGATGATATAACAGTGATAGTTGGCAATGTCAGTGGCAGTGACATGAGTTACAGTGACAGTGACAATGACAATAATATTGATACCAATAATTTGATGATGGTAATGATGATGATGTTGTTGATGATGATGACGATGATGATGATAGTAATGATGATGGGTGATGATGGTGATGATAGTAAGGAAGATGATAAGGAATATAATGATGATGATGATAATGATGACAGTTTAGTGACAAGGTGCATGCAATGATTCCCATATTAAGCAAAAATGTAGGTCATCATTGGCTGCGCTTATTTCATGTGTCATCATTTGGAGATATGCCAAGATTCAGAAACATAACATCAATATTAGCCAGTTTAACCTTGCTGTATACAATCATGTAACACTTTTGTATTTCACAATTTACAACTCCTGTTTACCAATCGATTTATTTTTTTTTTTCATCAGAGCCTTGGTCCAGAAGATTGTTTTCGATGTCAACTCAAAACAGATCATGCAGCATGTGAAAGGGTGAATTGACATATCTAAGACATTAAAACTTAAATAAACTTGAGTTATCCTCAATACTGTAGTTGCACTTAAAGTCAATAGTATTTGTTCCCAATCATTGTTGTCTCCATTCCAAAAGAGACGTTCGTTGAGGCAAAGTTGTTGTGGGATACGTGACGTCTCATGGACACTTATAAATGTTTCATTTGGATTCATATCCTTTAAGGCATATATACTGCGGCAACTATTTTTATACTGCGGCAACACGTTTTTGATATAACGTTTACCATAAAATAATGTGTAATTTATTGAACGTGTGTATATGCCTATATTTGTAACTTATTAAGCCCCTAATTATACTAACAATTTTCAATCTTCTAATGAATTTGTATTGCCGGAGTTTTCAATTAGTTAATTAAGTATAAATATTCGACGGTACCCACAACACTAATGATATAGAGACACATTGTGAAAATACATCGTCGTTGTTTCTTAGTTAAACACAGAGTCAGGTAACATTTGGCTAAATGGCCGATTCCTATGCATTTATACAAAATACGGTTTGATAAAATAATGGATGATAAAAACTAAAAATACATTAAATGAACCAATGAAAATAAACAAAATTTAGGCCCATCTGAATGCTTTTAATAATTGTATAAATAATTGTTATCCTTAATTTTTTAGCATAAGTTCGTGCGAGTTGGCGGTGGTTTCAGGCATAGCTTCTCATACATTAAACAAGTCCTAGATGTCATCGAAGATGTAAGTTGACCATGACAATTTATTACCATGATCACCATGAATTAGATCAATATAACTAATTTTCTGCAATGTATTGATAAAATCGATCAGATCGATTAGGATTATCACATGGATTCAATGAATTCTACGATCCATTATTATTTTCAATGCTTTTTTTCTTGTGTAACTTTAATATTGACTTCCTAGAAGTTTCAAGGACAGACATTAGGCAAAGATGTCCCGATTAAACTAAACACATAATATACATAGGCCTTTTTTTTTTCTTTTTTAGAAAACGCGTCAACAAGCAGCAGCAGAGGCAAAGAGACTTGCACGAGTGCGTGAGGAACAAAAGCACAAAGCTTTTCTTCGAGCCACTCAACGTAAGCAGAAACACAGTCGACTTGATTTATTCTCCAATAGCCTTACAACAATGTCATCGGACCAAAAAATTACATTTTCTTCGCTTTCGTAGTTTGTTTTAAAGTCTACATAGGCTGACATTACTATCAAATGGGAAAAACCCATAAAAAAGCAAACGGCCAAATAATAACAATTTAAAATTAAAATTAAAACGGAACAGTAGAGAAAATCCGATCTGAATGACAAAATAAACTAAGCATCCACTGGACGGAATCCCAATATCTGCAGACGGATCCGTTTCGGCCTTCCAGGCCTCATCAGTGCAGCTAGGGTACAGACCCAAACGAAACGTTCGACCAGCTTAGGTAGGGCCCAAAAGTCCCACGACCACTAATGATTATAGAGCCAAACCAAGACAATATATATATACACAGCCCAGGTGTGAATGCAAATAGTGGAATACAAGCTA
>NW_022728625.1:123120-137096 GCF_011630105.1 Anneissia japonica | reverse complement strand
GTGATTATATATATATATAAATGTATATATAATATATATAGTATATATAATGTATATATATAGGCCTATATATATATATATATATATATATATATATATATATATATAGATTTGATTGACTTACTTTATAATCCAATCAAATATTGTTTTCTTTTAAATGCAACTACATTAATGTTTGCATACAGAGAAACGAAAGGTGAAGACGTACGTACGGACAAAAAGCGGGAAATTGATAAAACAATACGTATTTGTTACTGAGCAAGAATATCAGGAAATGAAAGACGACGATGTTGCAGCAAGGCGCATTCTTGGTCTCAGTGCCGACGAGAAACTTGAAGACTTTACCAGCTCCAGGAAAAAATATGTTGTGAACGAAGATGGTGAATATGTCGAAGGTAACATTGTTTAACATTAATTTATATATTATAATGCAAATTACTTTTATATAAATTTAGAAAGTCAAAAATTATGAATTTGCGAGAGGAAAACAAAAGTTACTCAACCAGAAATTTAAAACCTGTCCCTTTTGCTTTATATGCACACGCCTTAAATAACTGGGTAATTGAGTCCTTCTTGGGAATGCAAATCCAATTAAATCAAGTTATTATTCTACTTAGTATTTGATGCATGGCAAATGACAGAGAAGAATATTACACACCCTCCTCTTATTAAAGCTTTGACGACAAGACAGGATCTCCGCGAAGAGACACTTTTTTTTAAAATACATCATGATATACCACCATCTTGCGGTAAATACATAAAACACAAATCCACATAAACGCGAAAGCAAATGTACATTTTAAAGTGCATTTAGTATACAGATACTAAAATCAATAATGTGGTTTTTTTTTATTTCATTCTTCAAACAGTACATAAGATTCGAGATGACAGTGCATACCAAGAGAGCCTAAAGAGTGTCAAACGAGGTCAGCATGCAGGAAAAGGAAAACACAGGCACAGACGGCGGTACATTATACTAATAACATGATGTTTATAACATTGAATTTTCAAACAAACATTACATTGTGATTATGTTATTCAATATTATTTAATTGACGTTTGAAATTATTTCTCATTACAAAACAGTTATCTAAAATGTTATGTGAAACCAGAATTATTACACTTATACACTATTATTTTTGTTTAAATTTTCCCTAATCGACGACTTTATTTTACAGGAGAGGAAAAGGAGGAAACTATAGCGACGATGATTTAAGCATTGAAAGCGGCGTTGGAGGCAGTATTGATGGTGGAACGGGTCGCAGCCGACGCCGACGTCGGAGACATCGTCGTGGTGGTAGTTCATATTCTTCATCAGTCTCGGAAGAATCATACATTAGTACTGGTGGTACAAAACATGTGAAGTATCGAAGGCGGAGGCGCCACAGGAGTAGGGATGGTAAGTTAGATCACCATTCAATATATGTAATGTATATTTATATATATATAAAATGTATATATAAAAACATATATACATATATAAAATGTAAAGACAATGAAAAGACGATGTACAATTATTGAAGGTTGACTTGCGCAACACAAATTTATTAAAATATAATAGAATAGAACGAATACATTGATAGCTCCTGCTATCTTCATCAACGTTAAAGTGAGTAAACTTGGAAGGTCTAGCATTTATATAGTATAAAAATGGTATTAACAAATAAGAACCACGGAAAATACAATTTGTTGATTGGAACACAAAATATAAGTTCGGTGACAAGTTAATAAGCGAATTAATTACACGCAAATTATAATAAGATGTCGGCAAAATAGAAATGGTTAATGAATAATAGTGTTAGATGGCTCCAAGAGGAAAAGACAATTGTTGAAGAATTAGATTCCTAGAGCATAACTACAATAATAACAATATTATTATCAGTGTGCGTCATGCCATTTGTAAATGTGACTATGTGACTTCATGCTGTTGAATTATTAAAAACTATAATCATTACGATTTTTGTATTCGTCTATTGTAATTCATTGTTTTGCTTTTGTTCCATCTCAGGTGAAAAGGGAAGACGTAGGCGGAATCGATCGTACTCAAGTAGCGGAGACAGCGACGATTGTGATGGAAACGGGAAAAACCACAGTCGTCGCCGCCGCAAGCATGGACACAGAAGGCGAAGAAGTTATTACTCAAGTGATGACAGTGATGAAGATGGTAGTCGTAGTGGTCACCGCAAACGGAGGCATAGACGGCGGAAAGGGAGTAGTTACAGTGAAGATTCAGACGATGAGAAGCGGCATAGAAGACGACGACGAAGAAGACGACGACGAAGAAGCGGGTAACTCCATTTCATTATTTGTAAATCCCTCCATTGTTAAAAAAAAAAATCTTTAAAAATAATATGAAGACCTGAACAAAGTAATCAATACCATGTCAATTGTGCCAGTCCTATTCATGATGAAAGAGGCGAGTCCTTCATTTAATCGTCGTTAGTATTACTCAACTTTTAGTAACTTATTGTATTTATTCGAGTAAACGCCCCTCTCGAATAAACTACAGCCTCATTTGGAATAAACGCCTCCGTCGATCGAATAAACGCCTCGAGGCGTTTATTTTTTTCCTCGAATAAACGCCTTCCCACTAAATGACAGTAAACAAATCTAATGTAAGCAACGTCATTCTCAACACATTCTAATAATGTTGCACTTTTTTCTAACTTGGTTTTTTATGATCATGCAATAACACAACTTGGCGGTAATTATGTGTTGTAGTTTCATATTCACAGTTAAATTAAGGGGGTTTATTTGAGTATATACGTATAGGGCCTACATTTTACACCAAAAAAATAAGCGCCTCACTCAAATAAACTTCTCCCTCGAAGCCCCTTCAAAAACCCATGAACAATAAACGGGCGTTTATTCGAATAAATACAGTATACCCTGTTAATAACGTATTTACCTATGCTGGCTACTCTTATACCATTTTGTCTAAATTGTTGGATATACATTGACATCTTATTTGACACAAAATCCGTATTATAGTATACACTACTTACATTGTAAATAAACAACTTTTAGAATAATATAAATAGTCGTCTTGACAGCAACATAATTAATGATAAATATGACGTTGGAAAATAAATTTCAAATAACATGTACAGTTAGAAATTCATAAGGCTTTGACTTATATGATGAACTTCAGATCACAGAGAAGTGGGGATTACAGTGACGTTTCCGAAGGCAGTCATCATCGACGGCGACGTCGTCGCCACAGACGACATTCTGGTGACTCAGAATCGTTCTCAGATTATAGCGGAAGCAGCTATGATAGCACAACTGATTCAAGTAAGTAATAATTCGTAAACAAAGTCCAGTTTTATTCTTATGCAAGTATAATGATTACTGACATTATGTGGCATTATGTGAGATGCAAAACTAAATATCAAGAGTCATTGCATTGTGTTGTCCTACAATTCTGCTGTCCAACACTTTGCTAGGTCGAACATGATAACAACCAATAATAATGTATTGTAACACGTCATTTGAAGATTGCACTTATTATTTTAGTATACATAACTAGTAACTTTGTTAATATTTCACTATCACATGGATCTATCTTTGCACTTGTGATGGGTGTGGTAAGTCCCTATTCCAATTATATTTAATGCTTAAACAAGGGCGTAGAAGGCGACATCGAAAACATCGAGACAATGATCACCCCCAAGACGGAAATGGGATTTCTGGTTCTGGAACTGACTGTGAGGACGACGGACGCAAAAGACATCACAGGCGGCGACATAGGCAGCACAGAGACAGGGATTCCGAAAGCTACTCAAGTGAATACTCTACACCATCAAACGAAGAAGAGGGTGAAGGTGGACGTAAGCATAGACGACATAGAAGATCACGTGATGATTCGAGTGACGGGTCTGACCACAGTAATTGTGTCAGCAGAAGTAAAAAGAAACGAAAGGGAAATAGAGGGAGAAGGAAGGACAGTGAAGACGAATCAGAATCGTACTCCGTAAGCTGTGTTTTTTAAATATATTTCCCTTCTAATAATCATTATGCTCCATTGTGAATTTTATAATGTCGCTTTCGTCAGCGGCAAATTGCATACATAACACAAATATACGATTCTTTGTATACAATAATAATTGGGTTTCTGATCATAATCTGGTAGGTCATTAAGCATAACAGAATTAAGGCAAATAGGTTTAATTACCCATTATCAAATGTTACATTGTGTGGAGTAACATGAAAAGCATTAGCAAAACAATATGCAAATTTAATGTGTTTGTGTCAACCTTTACACAGACTGAAGGGGATGAAAAACACGATGATAGCAAGAAAAGAAGGCGACACCGTCGTCGTCGTAAACATAATGGAGGCGAAGAATACGACTCTTCATCAAGCAGCTATAGCGAAACCTCCGTAGATTCGAAAGGTAAACACAAAAGTCGACGGAAGAAAGGTCGCCGTCGAGAAAATCATGAAAGTGACAAAAGTTATTCATCCGATGACTCGACTAATTCACACCATAAAGGTGAACGAAAAAGTCGACGCCGTAACCGTAGTCGTAAAGGAGATGATGATGGTGGTAGTAGTTCCCTTTCTAGCGATTCTTTATCTGGCACTCAACTATTGGGGAAAGCTCCCACCAATACACTACACTCTGTATCCATCAGCAAAATGCTTCGCTCTCGTCCTCATGGTATGTCTGACTAGTAATATCTCCACGGCACAACTAAGCACAGGCGACTCCTTGCACCCAAGATGTAATTCACTACACATTGTCCACCTGATTTGATTCACACGCTTTTTTTGTCTACCGTTATTTCAATCTTTTAAGCTAACCTTGCAGCTTTGTCATTATACTACACTTACTGTCGACTAGCACAATTCCGTGTCATTTCTGATGAAAGTTGTTTGCACTCGATACTACAACGCGTGTTTCACTTTCATTATTTTAATAACATTTATAGGCCTATGTCATTTATTGGGACATTTTTGGTTGAGTTAACACAGTTTTGGGAAAATTAATATATTATTAGAGCATTATGTAGTAGCACTACATGCCTATTATTGCATCGTGTTTTGGAAAATCTATTTTATATAACAGTGCAATAATTAGTCTAAACAAAATTCTTATCAAATTCTGGTACTGTTTTAAAACTTTTTGATCGATTGAATTGTATACGTCTATTTAACAAAAACTACAGTTCACTTCCCAAATCGATAGGGTCTAATTCTACGACCCCTGTATTCACTTTTCAAAATTGCATCTAATGACTACCTATCCAGACATTTTAATGCTTTGAACGTTTTATTATTATGTAAACATTTTTTAAACTGAGTCCGTTAATCCCTTTTTGTGTTAACCCCTTACTTCTGACCTCATTAGACATTCTGTGGAATATCTTTTCAAAGGATTTGTTTAAAGGTAGAGCCTATTTAGTACTCTTGCAGATGCTGTATTTCACCCGTCGGTCATTTAGTATTAGTACCGTACCTCAATCCTAGCTTTTCGATCTTCTTCAGCCAACCCATTGGTTGCAGTTCCCCGTGAATAAGCTGCGTTGTTTTTCATATTGGTAACAGCTATTGAAAATGTATTGGTTCGTTCAGAAACTTGCAAACCAAATAAACTTGCTCATCATTTGGGACATGTATTTTGTAGTGTCACAGAAATGATTATGGCGGTCACTGCCAATGCGTCCGTAGGTATAGTGTCTTCCCAAATAATTTATTAGGCTATACTTAAATTGAATGTATTGAAAACTAAAACAATGAGGCAAGGAACAGATTCCTACAAATTGAAAGAAAGATGTCATGTGTTTACAAGCATGTTGATATAATATCAGCATTTGTTTTTCTTTCGGAGACTATATTTGTTCAGTTTCTCTTTTTATTTAGAAGTTTTCAGGAACGATTCTTTTTAATTTTGCTATATTCAGTTCACTATTTAACTAATCTCCACGTAGATATTTTTTATTTTAGAGATCACCCCGAATGTTCGGATTTCAGGGTCTCGAATAGAGGGTAAACGTAATTTAATATATTCGTAGTGTAATTACAATATCCCCATTTTATGTCGACACTTTAATCAATGTGGTTAATCTGAGTATTACTTTCATCCACAGGTTCTGGAGAAAACGATAGCGACTCTCCGTATATGTCAAGTTCCGATATGTAAGTGCTGTTGAGTTTTAGGTTTACTACTATTCTATCTTAAAAATATAAAAAAGAAAAAAAAAACTGAAAATAAAATGCAATGCAATGTAATAATTCTTATTAAAACATTTGTTTATGATGTATGAGATACATATGATAATGAAAATAGGCTGTCACAATAACCTCAACAGTAGTTCGTGTAAGCATTTCGATAAAATAAATTATATTATTTAAGTATATTTTATACTAGATCAGTGAATTTGAGAATATCTGTATTCCAATAACATTATATCATAAATTATTTATTATTACTACAGCTCGACCGATAGTACGTCAAGTAGTTCGGCCGTAAGCAGTGCTAGCAGTGTTAGCAGTGTGGACAGCAGCGATATATCAAGCATAGAAGGCGATTACAGTGAAGGTGAACTCCAGAGACTCAAGAAAGAGAAGAAGGAGAAAAAGAAAATGGAAAAGCAACAAACGAAGCAACAAGTAAAAGAAATTAAAAGAAAGGAAGCACGCGAAGAAAAGAGAGAATCCAAGCGAAAGGAAAGGGCAGAGAAAGTCAAAGAAAAAAAGAAGAGGAAAGAAGAAAAGAAGAGAGAACGTAGGAGGTAGGAAGTGTGTATGATTACTTTCAGTCGGTTTGGTTCACCTTTTTCAGATCTTGCCAGTGGCCTTTCATTTGTCTCACATCTCAAAATAATTGCTATTATACAAAGTAGATTAGAATAGTTATAAATTCATGAAAAGAATGTGGTGAATTTTGGTATGCATGTTGCTCATTTTACAATTGTTCATTTGTAGAAGATTATTCCTATGCAATAAATATATATATATATTTATATATATATATATATATATATAAAACATATGAAAATGTTAATTTTATTAAGACTATTTCAGTCGTTGCTTGTCTTGATATGCAACTGCTTAACATAAAGTGCTTATTTTTATACAAAGTTAACAATATCTTGAAATAAATTCATTTTGATCCAAATATAATTTGTATGAAATTTTTCAGTTGTGAGGATCAACACAAATGAAAAATTTCATACAAGTTAACAATAGTTAGAAACAATGAAGGGAAGATGTAGCCAAGTAAGCAAGTAGGCCGAAGGGTGTGTAAAATAATATTAACTTGCACTATCTTGCAGCCGTAAAAAGGCGCTTCATGAACCATAAGATCGGGGTAACCCTTTACTCTTCCGAAAGATGCAATGGGTTCTTTAAAGTTCACACGAAGAAGTGAGTCTTTATCCGAGAGGAATTGGTTCCACCAACCGAAACATGGCCGAGGAGCGGCTGGAACAGCGCTTATGTTAATGCTGTAGCTAGCGGCGGCCATGCCTTACCGCTCGACCACTCTACTCGCCTAAACTTAGTTTCGTACTACACATACCGTACATGGTTCAACACTCTTCAGATACAATTTCCTAATTTAATTAATTTAGGCAATTTTATCTGAAGAGTGTTGCACCATATACCGTATGTGTTGCACGAAACTAATATTAATAAATGTCTAATCAAACCTACTGTTGAACCTCTCGTTTTTGTTTTGTTTTAATTCGTTCTGGTTTTATTACCATTGAGCACCTGTCTCTTATACACATCTAGATGTGTATAAGAGACAGTATATATATATTACAATTGTATTGCAGTTATATTAAATTGAACGTAGGAACGTATAATTATAGTAATGTGTGAGGGGTGGGGTGATAGACTTACGCTCAGATAACTGTGTGGGATCGAATTCTCGACCTTGGTCTGGTAAGTATTAAATTATGGGCATGATTGTTTTACAGGAACAAGAGAAAAATGAGTCCAGTGAGCAGTGTGAGTGATGTCAGTAGTGTAAATAGTGATGACATCTCAGATGTAGGTAGCAACTTGGGAGAGGATGAAAGACGAGCCCTCATCGAGGAAAAGAAAATGAAGAAGAAGGAGGCAAAGAAAGACAAAAAGTTTGAGGAGAAAGTTGAGAAGAAGAAAGAAGAATGGAAAGCCAAAAAGAAAGAGAAAGAAAAACGGAGGTAGGCCTACGAAGAATTAGTTTCGTAATTGCTTTAACTGCTAGTCCGTATGGAATTAAGTTGACCATCATTGATATGGCTATTGTAATATTTGCTACCATAATGATAGCATGTCCACAGATAAGATATTTAAATACTGTTTTACATCACTTATTATCTACACCCTCGGCATATGACTAGTCTAAATCAATAATATGAATCTATGTTTTAAAGGAAAGTCATTGAGCTTCAAAAGGAATTGGAAAGGATGAGTTCCGCCAGCTCGGTTGAAAGTGTTAACAGCGACGAAATCAGCAGCGTTGACAGCGACCTCAGCGACGGAGAAAAACAGAGAGTGAAGGAGAAAAAGAAAAAGAAACTCAAAGCCGAGCGACAGCTCACGAAAAATATAGTTAAGGCAAAGATTCAATTAAAAGAAAAGCGGTAATACTACAACAGTTTTCTGTGTTTGTTGTCGTTAACACTTTTAATAACAATACTAGTAATCAAAAGATTTATAATGTGCCAATTTAAAAAATGATCAAATTACCCTTATATTAAATTTTGTTAAATTCTTTTAAATTATCTTTAAATAAATTTAAAATAGTCCAATCTATAAGAAATGGAGGGGTTCATTCCAAAGGGAAGAGGCAGAGATATCGCCACTAGCTGTCGTAATTTTGGCAGGTTCAAAATGTAATTAATCCGTCTTCAGTGCCTGTTAAATAGGCTCGTTAATTCCCCATCTTGGTTCATATTAGCACAGTTTAGAAGCCTTGACGCAAATGCAAACAAAACTATGCGCCAGCAGTAGGCCCAAAACTGCTTGTGTTTGTATCAATGATTGCTCTAGAATTTAAACCATACCTTAGATCTGACGCGGTAACTGATCATGCACTGCACACTTTATGCGATACGATAAATGACCCACATTTTAAATAATTTACATCAGTAGGGCGTAAAATACTGTAGGTCTACTTGGGGTACTATACAAGGAAGTGTTTTATTGTAAATTTAATTAGGTCACACATATTTATTATATTAGTATTATACATTAAGTTTAATTGTAAGAACATTACTCTCTGTTGCTATAGTAAAAAGGAAGGAAAGGCTTCAGATAGTGAAGACGACGTAAATTTTGATGAAATAGGCTACGAAGAAATCAAAAAGGCTATCAATAAGTCAAAAGGAGGAAAGAAGAAAAATGGAGCGAATGGAGGAATTGAGGACGACGGTTCTGATAATAGCTCTGACAATTACGGGTAAGTTGTGCATTGATCACCCAACTGACCATCGAAACAATGTTGAATAAAATAGTGTGATTGCAAGCCATTACATGTTGTTTACGGTTTAAATAATAACCATTATTCTACTATTATTCTTTTTATAGATATGGTAGTAAAACAAATAAAGCTTCCAAGAATAAGAAGAAAAAAGAAAAACGACTACCTAAAGGTAAGTATTGTTATTATTTCACCTTGATGAGATAATACGGTAATATTTGTGACCAGGTCACTCTATCACGCATGTTATGGTTTAATTATTATAATATTTCTCTTGGTCTTATACAACCGCTAAGCCACAGTCGATTCTTCAATTTGTTCTTGAGAACATTGTCAAGAAATAATATTAATTATAGTAACAACGGTTAAATACCATGGAAACAAATGAATGAGGCAAAATATTAAACCTTGCCAATAAAAAAAAGACCAACGTTGAATAAAGAATAAACCATTTCTTTATTTCACAACGCATTATACAAACACAAAAGTTAAACAAACTGAATTTCTTTAGATGATATGTTGGAACTAAGGGCTCCTGATGGTACCAAAATTCGTGTTAGCATTCCAAAGAATATGCGTGTCGGAGGAAAGTTTGTCGGCAAAATTCGCTTGAAAGGTGATGGAACTGTTGCCGCGGACGACGATGAAGATGCTGAATCAGTGATCATTGATGAGGATGGTAATCTAGTCTCACAGCCAACAATGCTGATTAATCCGAAGACTATTGTTTTGGATAATGAAACTTGGGAAGGATTTCAACCAACACCACCCCCACCAAAGACACCCACGGACGGCGGAAGAGTGCAATGTAGGTGTTTTTGCAATAAAATAATTAGGTTCTTCCTGTGTTTCTTTCTTTTGATGTGATTTAAATACACGATACCGTAATAAGTCACATAGATTGAAAAGTAAACCCTTGCTCGTTGAAACACTAACCAAATTTAGGTTAATTAATTCACTTTGCTTTCCATCAGTCACTGGGATCAAGAAGGTCTTACATGCCTTTCGAAAAAATGGTGAGGTTCTTCAGAAGCACTTAGACGAGGTTTTGTATACAGCTGGAGAACTGAATGATTACAAACAAAGAGGAGACAAAATGGCAATGCTTATTGATGAACGAGGTAAATGGTTCAGTATTTGATTTCCCTTCAAATATCGTGAGGATAGTAAAGATATGGATCTAATAATTGTTACTGCTCAAAAAATCACACAGATCGAAAAAAAAAATCGACAATTTACATGCATTTTGCTTCTAAAATCCTTAAATTGATTACAAGCCAATGTAAGACCCTATGAACACTGGAAATGTATTATATCAATTTTCATTAATTGATAGTTCTTTTTGTCATTCAGATTTTTAATTGTTAATAACTTAATCGGGAACAGTTGGCACACGAGGACAATAACATCAAAAGTCTTAAAATCTTACGATTGTCACAATTATCTCCGGAGGAGCGTAGCTAAATATATTCGTATTATCATTACTACATTAAATTGTTTTATAGTTGGGAATACAATGGTACAGAAATTTTCAGCAGGCTTTTGACTTTATTGTACATCCTCCATATTTTATTGTTTTAATAAATTTTTTTTTTTAGTTTTTTGTTTGTTTGGTGGTTTTTCAATGGAATTAAAGACTAATTTATTAAATGTCTGATTATCAAAAAACATCGCTTCATCATTAATGCTTCAGAATTTCAAATTTTCCACTTACGCCCAAACCAATTAAAAGGATTGTTACTATACAATTTAAAAAAAAATGATAAGAAGAGGAAGAAAAACGCGTATTAGAACGTTCTCATGAAAAAACAATTAATTCCTTTATCTACTAGTTCTTTTATAGTATGCCGCTAAACAATAGGGCCTATTTATTAATTTCTACCTATTTAGGTACACTTGGATGTACATGTAGGTCTATTCTCAGGCTCCGGAGGAAAAGAAAATGATATGTTGCAGAACTGAAGACACAAACAAAATGTTTGACGAAAAAATTTGGAACGGTTACTGAGATACAGATTTTTGAATATTTAAAAACTGGGGAAAATGTGGAAAAAAGGGTGGTTATTTCAAATATTCAATAATCTGTTATCTCATTTCGTCAAACAACTTTTTTTGTGTTTTAGAAAAATCAGTTCTACAACATATCAATTTTTTGTTCCTCCGGAGCCTGACTTTCACTAAAGAAATACCTGTAATTATCTATAGGAAAATAAATACATTTTATGTTTATAAAAATGTACAAGGGTCAATCACAATTTAACACAACAATGGTTTAACTGTTCTCTGTGACTCAACAACGGTTTTATGTTTTGTCGTTCAGATAGTTCCATAATGTATGCTATTTTCATATCACATAAGTCACATTTCATGTATTATAAAATTTATAAAAAAATGTTCAAAGATCAATCATATTAATAACACAGCAACGGTTTATATTTTGTCATTCAGATAGTTCCATAGACTATATATCCCATTTTCGACTTGTGGAGAAGCGGAAACTCGATCCCTTCGGAAAAGCATTTGTAGTTGAAGATGATGACTTTAATTGCGTCATTAATTTAAACGTAAGATTAATTTTAATTCATTCCATAACATGCAATATATAAATATTGAACGTTAAGGAAGAGAAATCTGCTAGTATGAAAAAGTTTCCCCCAACCGTGAGGAACACAGGACCTTCCGCTGCCTAGCAGACGCTTTAAATGCAGGCTCCGGTGAAAACGAAATGATTATATTGCACAACTGAAAGAATAGGATTGGTAATAATCATGCGTATGTTAAATTGGCAAAATAGAAAAGTTGCCTTTTTCTGTTTCCAAAGATAATAAGTTAAATATACGATTATTATAACTCAACACAGTATTATATATTATTAAAAACTGATAATCATCTAATAAATGTGCTTATTATGAAATTGAGCTTAGTATATCAGTATGATGGTTAGGCATAATATATGTTTTGTATTTGTTCTTTTTCTTTTGTACAGGAGCTGAAGGGTGCAATCGAAGGTATTCCAACTTTACAGACACTCAAACCAAAACAACTTGAATATGCATTAAAGGTAAGTTGATATATCATCCCAAAATACTCAACGGCCATCCCAAACATCGCACATCTCCTCAAGTTGTACTTTACGTAATCTCTATTTAAAATCCTTTCCTTTTGATTTGCAAGTTAGAGACATTCAACTCAAACCATTAAATAGCGGGCTAAAATATAGAAAGTAAGTAATTACAGTTTAGATATATACGTAATAACAGACTAGACATTTACGGAATTTCTGTCTTTATCTCCAATTCAATTTTTATTCAATCTTGGTTTTGTCCGTCTACCATGTCTTATTTTATTTTATTTATTTTGGCACATATCACCAAGGATTGTTAATAGCGAATAATATCACTGTCCTACCTGTAGGTGACAATCAATTTCACTAGACAAACATAACACACACAAACTAATAACAGACTAGACATTTACGGACTTTCTGTCTTTATATCCAATTCAATTTTTATTCAATCTTGGTTTTGTCTGTTACACTAAAGGCCTATTTATTCCTGGCTTATCAAACTACGGTCACAGACCGTTTTCAACCAACACCAAGCCTTTACCGCACTCAATCACTACCCGAATCACAAAGAGCCAAGGTCTTTTAACTGCAAGTAGTTTACATATCAATGGTGCGTGTCACCTGTACATGCAACAATGGCATAAAATACCATAGCACATAACTTAACGTGACACTGTCTTTATATCCAATTCAATTTTTATTCAATCTTGGTTTTGTCTGTCTACCATGTCTTATTTTTTTAAAAATTTATTTTGGCACATATCACCAAGGATTGTTAATAGCGAATAATATCACTGTCCTACCTGTAGGTGACAATCTCTTTCACTAGACAAACATACACACACAAACTAAATGCTAATTATGAGCTGTTATTACCCTCTCCCCACACGAGGTAATGAGTTGCGTGGGTGTGTGTGTGCCGAGCGGAAAAGATGCACGTTTTGTATGTAAAGATGATCGAACGTATGAGGTTCAAATCTCACTCTTGCTTGTTTTTTTTAAATTATTATTATTATTAATATGATTTTGTTATTTCTATTATTTGTGCATGTATATTAAAAATTTAAAAACAATGAAATAATATTTTTTGATTGCTCCAGTATCTGTATTTAACTTTAAATAATAATAATAATAATAATAATAATAATAATAATAATAATAATAATAATAATAGTAATAATAATAATAGTAATAATAATAATAATAATAATAATAATAATAATAATAATAATAATAATAACAATAATAATAAAGACAATAATAACATAATCATAATCGAACGTATGGGGTTCAAATCTCACTCTTTTTATAATTATTATTTTATTATTATTTGTGCATCTTATCTTTCATATTTTTTGAATATGTTTAATATATATGGACAAATAACAAAAATAACAAAACAATTTAAAAAAAGCAAGCAAAACCCTCTTTAAACAAACAATTGTCGCACTTTAATATCACGCTCTCTATTCAGCTATTATGAATACAAAA
>NW_022728625.1:103142-123033 GCF_011630105.1 Anneissia japonica | reverse complement strand
TAATGAATAATTATGACAATGATCATGATGATGATGGCGGCAATAATGATAATAATGGCAATGATGATGGTGAATATTTATTCTAAGGTTCTCAATATCGATGAACATTCGATGATCACATTTAAGATGTTTGCAGTGATGGCGGCACTCAGTGAAAGGATGTGCACAATGGAGTAAGTAAACTTAAGTTACAGCAGATGTTATTGTAATAAATGAAATTAAACAGACATTAATTTATTCAAACGGGTGTTTCAATAAGGAAAAAATAAAAGTGCAATCAGTGTGTAGATTTCATAATACAGTGTAAATGTATGCCAACTCTGTGCATAAGTATAAACATTTTAAAACAAATTGCATTGCAGCTCATTCAGCCAACATCTAATCGACATCTCCGATCTAATGGACATCGAGCGTAAAATGGAATTATACAAGGTATGGTATCTTCTCAACAAATTATCTCCATTATAATTTCATGATTTTTTCTAACCAAAAGGTATTTATACTTTCATCTCAGAAATACTTTCATGTTACATGTTCCAATCAGTTAAGTATAGGTTTATCACATAGGGTAATACGTTTTGGGGAACATTTATCATTTCCCTACCCCCTGGTTCTTAATTGATTTGTTTACATTGCCAAATTATTTGTAAAGTTGGTCGTCACGGAACAAAGGTAATGTCCGAGTTGCAAGCAACACTTTATACTTGGGAGAAATTGGGGTAAAACTCAGAGATTCTAGTTAAATTCTACTTTAAATTGTACTACACTATGTTATTCATTAAAATTCTGAAACATCTGTGGTCAAGACGAGAAGAAAATAAGGACACGAACAGCGGCACAACCATAAGATTGATTCATTGTTATTTTGCCAAAAGTAATGTTCTAACTTTTTTTGTTCGGTTAAAATTATCCAGTAACGGCACAATTTTCCTGACACGAAGCGGGAGCGTACGGAGCGGGGCAAGGGACAGCTTAGAACCACAGAGGATGAAACCTGTTTTAGAGTTTCATATTCTTTTAAAAGTACGTTGGGGAACTCTCTCTTGCTGAGCTAAGAGTACCAACCTTGGTTGGACATTTACTTGTTGATGGTAGCAGGTGTACAATGTAAATGTTATATCTGAGAGGGGAACCCTTCTCTTTAAGACGCGGTGTTCCAGCATCGATTTTTTGCGCTTATAATTTCTATTTAACGTGCCCGCCACCTTCAAATCATCCACGAGCTGTTTTCAGGTTAAGTTGATTGGTGCACTTGACCCAGGGATTGCGTTTTGGTGTCTTTACTTTAATTGAAAATTTTCATCGAATCATTATTTTTAAGTTCTTTTAAATATTTTGCCTTTCTTTCGGTTCCGATTAAATTGCTCCGCTTATTAAGAACCAGAGAATATAAGCATAAGCTATTTGGGTTTGCATGCTAACGTAGTGTTTCTTTTACCCTCTGCAGGCTATGTTTTACTGCAATGTAAATTCAGAGCGAAGTGATAATCACATTACAGCTGAATCACTACACATTGAACTTCGTGCTGGCGGACTAAACAGAGCCCAGGAAGAGTACATCATGTCACTCATGAAGCCCGATGAATATAGTGACGTAAGCATGTTTGAATTAGGCCTATGGATGAATGAAAGGACAAATTCCCAATGTTTTATATAGCATTAAACGAAATGACCATATATCTTAACTTAAATTACTAAAATCTAGAATTAGGTCTATGTGTTTGAATATTATTGTAGTTTATAACTTGATATAATTTAATTTGTTGTTGAATTATAAAAAATGATATGCCGGTGGCATTTCAGTACTGTGCTATTGATATAATATCCATAATGGTGATTATTTTCAAGGAAAAACTATTATAGCCTATATAATGCACGACTGAAATTACTTACGTCTATTATTGTATAATTAGGCTATGAATTTAATAGTTACATCATTACAATATATGTCACTTCCTATATTGTAATTACATAATACTGTATAAGCTATACATTTTTCTACCCTCGACAGATATCTTTCATTGACTACATGGCGTACATACCTCTTTTTCTGTCAATGCATGAAAACATTATCGATAATCCACTGGACATGGAAGAAAAATATAACATGAAGACGAATAACGTCCAACAGCGCGATATGAATCCTCTTGGTTTACCGCTGAGGCGGGAGTTCATTGATGCTGCTAAACCAGGCACTGAAAGGAAGGTATCTTCAACAAGACTTAGAAGCTTCATTGAAAAGGGGGATTTGTTAAGCCGAGGCGCTACAAGTTCAACAAGGTAGATACTTTTTAAATAATATATCTTGATATTAATTATATTATTATTATTAATATTACTATTTATAATATTAGGCCTATTGTTATTATTACTACTATTATAATTATTATTACTATTACTATTATATTATTATAAATATCATTACTACAGTATTATTATTAAAATTATTAATAGATCATTGATAGTTTCTAATAATTTAGCTGTAGCATGAATGTAACTTTATTGTATATCCCATTTTATTCTCATTAACAGCCTTCCCAGAATTCCATCGGCAAGGAAAGGTTCTAGTAAATGATCACTATCGATCATATCAGTGTTAAATGAAGCTACAGTTCAGAAAAAATACCAGCGTCGTAAACAAAACTTTTTACATATGGATGTAGACACTTCTCATTCTATTGAAGCTATGTATGTAGAAAAATAAAATGTATAGGCTACAGTGTGTAACTAAACGAGAAACAAAAACTACAAAACAGATAGGTTACGGTAGTAAAAGGCAAATGATTTGTGTTGGTTTCCCGTTGTTATCTAGTGACCACGCTATATGCATATTAGGCATTAGACGTACCGGTACATAAACGATGTGTTCGTTAGACAACACATTTATAGGACTAGCGCATTTTGGTCTTGCTCTGATTGATCATAATGATCACGTGTTGTTTGACTGAGACTTTGAAAAGGTCCATTATAAATTGTATAAGACTTTAGTGTCAAACATTAAATAAAATTTCCAAATTCATTAAAAAAAAATCCATAAATTGCCAAGTACTTCAGCTTCAGTTAACAGGCCTTACAAATTATCCGTCCCTTTTGTAGCCTACCTGTAGCCCTAAATGTTTAAAAAAAAAATTTCATTTCAATGTCAAAACATCAAACGGTTTAGATTGACATTGGTACTATACTGGATATGATTGTAGTCATATTGTATGGTCTGTTGTATTGTACCCTGTAAAAATCATCTTGATAAATATGTACATTTTGGAAAAAAAGAAACTATAATATATCTTATTTATTTAAAAATAATACTGTACTGATTTCTAACTAATTGGGCGTATTTATTTATTTATTTTTCATGGTGGAAGGGCGACTAGTGGTGGGAGAGGAGCGAGCGTTTAGTTTTCGGGGGTGGGGGGATGTCAGGCACCCTTAGATGCACCATCGCATAGGCCGATGAAGCAAACTTCATCTGGCTAAATCAGGGTCCACTGAGGTGTGGGGGTGGAAGTCGAAAGTGAAACGACCGAAAGCTGTGACTTCGACTGGAACTATATAGATTAAAAAATTAATGGTTTTATAATGTTATAATGTAATCGTAATGTAGTTTCTTTTTTTAAATAAATTGTGCAACTTGTCTGTCATAATAGACTTAAATTGTTTTAATGTATTTCCTCTGCCTTAGATTTTGTGAAGAAATTATTAACTAAATAGATACATCACTAGACGGTACTCCATGTTTAAATGGTACTGTAATCTTCGACTAATATCAATATTTAAATACTGTACTGGTAAAGGTTTGTCGTATGTTGGAACATATACTACACTCATTTGTTTTGTAATTGATAGAAATGTTGTGGCTTTATATGTATCTGTTGATGGGTACTTCACTTTATAGGCTGAAAAAAAAACACTGAAAAATTTCTAACATTTTAAGAAAATGTTGTTTAAACCATGAAATAATTTAAATAAAATTGTTTTCTTAATCTTAAAGTATAGACATCAACAGCATCATCTATCATTTTCATAACTGTAGTCAGAAGGAAGTGTGCATCATTTACGTTTACATTGTGTAAAAAGAGAATTGCTTATTATATTATCGTGGTTGTGCTAGTCAATTTTGTTTATTCTAAATGCCAAAGAAATGTTAAAGTGCAAAGGTGACAGATTGTTCAATTTTAAACATTCCAAAATGATATCTTTCAGTGCATATCACAATTATAAAGTGTATTTATTGTCCATAAGTCTCAAAATGTGAACATTGTACTGTACTTATTTTCTATGAATCAGTGAAGTGGTGAGTGATGAAGGGAGACACTTTGACCTCCATAGAAAGTAGATTTATAGTTGCTTGTAAATGAGCTTTGTGACAGATTATGTTCTATTTTGCAGTAGTGAAACATTACCAGGTTTGCACTATATTTTTAATAAGTGGAATGTGTTAAAACCCCACCCACTGTACACTTTGCGTAAACACTACTACTATAAATTCTATTAGGATGACATTTTAAATACTGCGTGTTTCAGTTCTTGTCTAATAGATCCCCAAGAAGATGTGTTTCACTATTAAGTCTAATACTCTATTTTATAGATATTTTTTGCACTTATGAAGCCTCAAGATCTTTAATAGGTCATTATGAATAAACTACTTACTTATTATCTAAGCATAAAAATAATGTGTTTCATTGTGCCCTTAGTCTGAGACAACTATACAAGTTGTATACTGTAGTTGTCACAGCAACAGTATAGTAGTGAAACATGGAATGTATTAAGAAACAGTATACAGTAGTTATTGAATATTAGCATGCTGGTAGAGGGCACAACATAGATCTTGAAGTTTATTCTATTTCTTACACTTTGATTACATACCAATGAAACCTTTCTCTAAGCCCCGCCCTTTGAATATTGCTAAGGTCCCACAAAACAATAGCGCAAGTGTATGTAAACATGCGCGTTTTTGTCGGACAATCCGTGTATGTAACACATGCGAGTATTCATGGCCCTATTCTGATTGGTCAGTAGTTAAGTTTGATTGACACTCAGGAAATGTATATTACAAATCAGAGCTTTACATTTAGAATCTAAACAATTTCAGAGCATTAAATAATGTAGGAACCAATTAAATGCTATTCTTAAAGTACTGTAAGAGAAACACTACAAACAAGATGCATTTCATACAAATATAGTTAATAAATTTTGGGTTCTATGACTTCATTCTTTCTCCACTAGCTTCTTTTTTTTAAAGTTTACTTTTTCATTATATTTACTTATTCCTATGCCACATGCAGTCAGTGTTTCAATGTGTGTTACTACCAAGCAATTCTTTTTTTATTGGCTTTCTTCTTTTTTACTTTACTGTGTGCATTCCTTGCCTTTGCTTTTTTCACCTGCCTGTGGTTCATCCAGTTTGGGTAATTTCCGTGTTCATTTTTTAATGTTTTTAGATTCCTTTTGGAGTCAACTTCCATAATGTGATCATCAACATCTAACACAAAAAAAAAAAGGAATGAGTTTTATAAAATTTTCATATTTATGCAATTGATAAAAAAGTTGCTATAATGTGAATCATGAAAATAGGCACAATAGAATGCATTATACAGTACTAAAAAAATAAGGAATACAAATAATATATAAAATAACAAAAAAAAAACCCTTTCGCCCACTTCAAAATATTTAAAAATGAAAATTTTGGCTGGCCCCTTGCGAACTGCAGAAGTTATAGTGGAACACCGGCACATAAATGTAATGGATAAGTTGTCCTTTATTCCACCTACTCTCATGTGAGAGATATTCGAGAAGCTGGGCATTTAAAAACCAAATAAATTAATAAGGCTATTCAAACAGTTAATAAATTAATGTTTCCACTAATTAAAGAGCAACCAATACCAATGGTCAATGATTAATGGATGCACACTTATGCAGTAAACATGCCTTAGGTGCTTCAAAAAACCCACAGAGGACAAACTAGGTTGAATGTTTGAAACAAAAAACATGAGAGGAAGCAAAATTTAGAAGGGATAAAGATATAATTTTAAATGTGCTTTAAAAGGCTTTGCAGATATGTTGATGGTAAGGAGATAGTGTACTTGGGGGCCACCAAATGAAGAGTCCAAGTAAGCAGCGGGTACTGCAATGTTGATACAGTCGAGTCCGCCAAAGTCGACTCTGTTTAAGTCGAAAATTCGCGTCAGTCGAATTTTTTAAAAAGTCCCAATTCTTTCCAATGTATTACTGTGTAAATTGTTTGTTTAATTCGAATTTTTATAAGTTGAATTTCGGCTATATCGACGGAATTTTCCTGTCCGGATAGGCCGATTTTAAAGTAATTTCAACCACACAAGTCGTAGTTCCAAATTTAGTAGCGCACGTGGGAAAAATACACAACAGTGGGAAAATACGAAGTTCAATCCTTGTTGTATGGCAACAAGTTAGTCATGTCAAACTAACACCTCAGACAGCGCGCTGTGGAACTTGGCTCACATGGTCGTATGTCGTAAGTTGCAGTCTACTCTCACAATACAGACACCCCTCCGGATCGGCTCCAATGTTCGGTTTTTTGTCCAGTTTAGTTTGTAAAACTTGTACTGAACCCATTTCGAACAAGATTGTTGTAGTCAGGGCCTAGCTATTTAATTAATTTATCAAAGCCCTGGATTCTTTTGACTGCCTAGCCTACGCAAATTCAACACATTATTTAATACGTACAGTACCTGTTGTTTTGCTGTACTGCTCAGAAAATTTAATTAATAAAACTGATGCGAATTTTATATTGTTTTTGCGTGCATTTCTTTAGGTCTGATTATGTTTTTCCAAGCACACATTCTTCATTGGGCAATGCCACTTGCTGGTCGGCAGTCTAGTTGCAAACAGAACAGGTTGCGCCCCCAAAAACTCTTCCTGCCCGCCAATTGGTCCATTTTCGTGGGGTGTTTTGCAGACTAGACATGTGCTTCGGCTGTGATGACGTCTGATCGCCCAAAGTTTTAAATGCGTGACAGTAACAAGCTCGGTGTAATCAAGAATGTTTTAATTAAATAAGTTTATAAAACAAAACAAAAAACAAATAAGAAACCCTCATATGTATATTTTAGAGTCAAATCTAAATAAACCTGACAAATTATATTTTATTCTCTACAAATTTCCTCCGTAATTAAATTAGCAACATGTTTTGAAAAGCGTCTTGAGTTTAAAGAATGAATGAGGTGCATTTGAAATTTACACCGACGAATCTAACGAATTTGAATTAGACGTTACTGAAAAGAGTAACCAGTAGAAACTTGCTTTGTTGAGTTCCCTCTTTATTGCAGGTTGATTCCAAATGGTTTTTAAGGATTAAAAGCAAGAATATACACTTATTAAAACATTGGAATGCATAAATTTCACTTCATAATTAACAAAGAAAACATCTACTGGTGTGTCGTGTTAATCAACAGATAATCTCCATGGCAATGCGAGTATAGCTAAGTGTCTCGTTTTCACATCGTCTGGTATGCTTGTCATTAAACGATGTCTATTAAACTATCGTCTGGTTTTTCGAGTGAGTGTTACCGTCCTGAATTGGACAAATCGTCCGAGATTTGGAATAGGGAGTTCATGTTTTCGAAAAGTATTTTATTAAAAGAAGAATAGGAATGAGTTTGGGACTTAAGAAAATGTTCAGTTTTGTGTGAAATTCGATTTTGTGGGCATTGAGTACACATAGTATTGTTCTATGTTAATATATTTTTTTTCGAAAATGTGCAAGTCGAAATCTGTATAATTCGAACTTTTTATGCCAGTCCCATTAGATTCGACTTAGGCGAACTCGACTATAGTAATTGTTATTGTCGTGATGGAATAGACAATAACTGGATTTGCGCAAATCGAATTCAACCCTGGCCATCAGGTGCAAGCTCAGTCGTCTAGAGGTATGATGCCAGGCAAGTGATCTGGAGATCGTGGGTTCAAGTCCCACCTGAGAACAACTTGCGATTTCTTCGCAATTGTTTTCACACATACTGAGTATTCAGTACGTTTCCACATCAGGTAGGGCAAAATTACACCTATACAATAATAACAACAGTTATAAATACTATTATTAAATATATTGCTATGTTATAGCAGAATACACAATACTTCAGTTCGCTTTTAAACAAAACTAAAACTAAAAGTATTATGTTTAATGGACAACCTTTCAGCCCAGTCTCTCCAGATCCTCACCTGCATCCAGTTTCAAACTTCTCTATACAAAGACTTAATAATGGGATTATCACCAACAATCCTCATTTGAAGCTTGGCCCCAAGTCATAAGTGATTAATTTGATACATACCTTCATTGTCTACATCCATATTCTGTTTAGGATTTTGTTTACTTCTTGTTTCTGAAGATTTCTGTTTACCTTCAATTGTTTCTTGAATATCCATTCCAAAATAATTATAACCAGGAATTTTACTAAGATTGTAACGAGTACCAGTAGCCTGGTTCACCTCATCTTTCTTGATTAATTCACGAATATCAGAAACTAAAGACAAGAGAAAAAAATTAATGGTATTAGAGTTTATTAATAATTTAGACTAAACAAATTCTACATCAGAGATGTGCACCTATGGAATCGGCTATACCACTTGAAATACAGTAGACAGAGATTCATGGATCTCATTCCAGCTGTAAGGAGTTTTATACTCTCTACAATCACGAATTATACATTCAACTGTTTTAATTATGATTTGCTGTTGCATTTTTTGTACACTGTCTGTCTAAATCAAACTGTGTACAGTAGCTAATAAATTATGTACAATTCACTACAATTTATCATTCTACTGTTTTGCCCTTGTCGGAGAAAAAAACTGTCTACAATTAAGTTTGCTGTTTATTTATCCTTCCACCAACAAGGGTATTTTCTTGTCCTTTTTGTCCTTTTGTATATTTGTTTGAATTGCTGAAATAAATGAAATGAAAACTGAAATTCTTTATAAATCTTGCACAATGAGTTAACAAATATTGATTGCATATACATACACAATTTGTGAACATACATGCAGATAAATTTATTGTTTCAACTAACACAAAAATACAACTAGTGTACTTACAATTATATCTTTTTGGCTCAGTATCTGCACCTTGCATATTCAAACATTTTTTTAGTCTTTGTAATTCTTTAGGAGCATTTTTAGTCCTTTTGATGTTTCTCAGCTTCCTTTTCCGCTTACTTCGAATACTTTTAGCCATCTGAAAAATAGCAACAAAGAGAAATTAAAAAAAATATGGTTGTGATCGAAGAAGAGCCTAGAATACTGTACTGTTATTATACTGTACAGTATTACGGTTTTAAGATGCGGGGACAATTTTCAAACTGTTCAGGGGTAGCTCGTGCACAATTAAATCGATTTGCACTTTTAATACTATTTATTCTTCTGTTGGTGGACTAGTGTGACAGGCTTATCATTCACAATTTAAAGTGTCTGTTATTAAAGACAGCAAAAAAAAAAAACCTGGTGTAATTTATGCTCATGAAATGTAGAATCATCCAATTACTGTAGTTGCAGCCACAATACTGGTTTTGTTGAAATAATTAATGGCCTCTCTATTAGTATACTAATTCATGTTTTAATTAATATATTATTAACTTACTAAAAGTTTTTTTTTTACTCTTTACTTGTCACTCTATACTCTACTATAATCTCCTAATTATAATATACAGTTATTACTATCTTAATTATGGTTTATTTTACGTGAATAATAAAATTATTGTAATTTTTTTTTCATTATTATTATTATTTTTATCATTATTACTAGTATTATTATAATTACTGTATATATTAATATATTAGGCCTATATTTATTTTTTTATAGAATTGAGATATTCAATGCCCAAATAAGTGTTTAGTGTATGGAACGCCAAGTAGAGTAATCAATGCGTGAATTAGATATCACAGTGCAACGTTGGCGGCAGGTTAGGGGTATACTGTATTTTAGGTAAATCATCCGTCATAAAATACAAATTGTTGAAATAAAGAGTAAATAAATATGTATTGTTTGTCTACTAAGAATTACACAATACCGTTTAAATATGTAATAGCATTATTATTAAGAATGATTGTTTTACAGAGTATTTTTAAGAGCATAATATTTAGTTAAGAAGTGTTTTACATTTATTTTATCCTGCAAAATATTCTACTGTAAGTTGAAACTTTATTGCTTGGACCGGTTGAAACTAGGCCTAGGAGGCCTAGACTAGAGAGTAGAGAGGCTAACCCTACTAGCTAGTAGTAGTAGGTAGGGCGAGCTGGTAGGACAGGCCTCCCCTTATACTGAATAGAGTAGAAATTAGGCTTAGGCCAGTACCTATATGAATAGGCCTAGGCCTCTACGGCTGTGTAGACCCACCCCAGATTAGATGCTTCTACTAGGCCTAGCGGCTAGCCTAGGGCCTAGGCCTATTAGTATTTATATACTAACTAAGACCTACCCTAGGCCTGGCTCTAGCCAACTTTGGCTAACTTCCATATCAGACTCTGTAACTATACTACATAAGGCCTATTATATATAATACAGTTGTAAAATAACGGACAAACCTTAAAATCAGAAATCTATGACTAGCCGAAGCGTAAGCCTGGGCTGCAAATAGAGACACCACGCACGGCTAAAAGAACTAAAACATCCACAATGAATGGGGTCGAGTCGCGGCGTGTGTGGCGTGGCTAATGTGTGGATTCGGCGGACCATAATCATGATTGGGCCGCATAAAATATAAATCTTATTTTAACACATATAACTTTTATTAATATACAAAAGTAAATAAAACAATTGCAGCATTACTTATCGTTTCAAGTTTCTAATAAATTTTATATGATAAGTTAGCTTTTTAAAATTATTTAACTAGCAAATTATTTCTTCTTTTTCTGTATAATTGTAGTGTACAATATTATATTACAGCATCATAGATGTCAAAGGTTAATTTTGTTTTCAAGGATTTGTTACAAGCTAGGCGTCGCGTCGTGTTGTCGTCTCTGTGTTGTTTGTGTGTGTGTGTGTGGATTGTGGTGTTTTTTTTGTAATGTATATTCGTTTATTTGAATTATTTTTATTTCTTTATTGCACCAGTATCTTCCTCTTTTGTCATGTCACTATCTTGTTTGGTTTTGAGAGTAGCATTTTTGACGAAACTACTTTTGGAATTGAGACCCGTTGTGGTCAATGTGAACCAAGTTTTCAACCTGAATAAGTGCTCCTCATCACTTTTGTTATGTTTGTGTTTCTATTTTTGTCTATTTTTTTTAGACAGTCACCAGTGATGAGTATAAGGCGAATAATATAGATGTGAATGTTACTTTCCATCTACGTGATTAAAGTAATCTTTTCTGAGGTGACTAGTATGGAGCTAATTTTTTACTGGTTTTCCAACCATGACTGAGTGGCTGTGTACAGGCCTACCCTAGGCCTATATTTTGTTTCGTTCGTTACCAAATAATTATATTCTGAGTATACTGTGCAGTATATTCCATTGATGAAACAGTATCGTGTGGTGGAGAGTTGATTTCTTTTTATTGATGTTTGGTTTCGGTCTTCTTGTTAGACTAGTCCTTCCTAGGCAGGCTAAGTTACTATCAGTACCAGTAGTTGTGTGTGCCCTAAATACTACTGTATACTTTTTAGGCACGCTATTTCTGGTAGCCGAATATTCTCACAAAGAATGGATAATAATAATAATAATATTTCTTTTTTTTTGGGTGGGGTGGTGCCTCTGTTGAGTGTTTGCTGTCATTCAAGCATTGTGTTGTGTTATTAGGCTCCAACTTCACCGGACTGTTTTAAATTGTTTTTTCTGCATGGCAAATAACTACTCTAGCCAGCCCAACTGAAGGCGACTTCAAAAATTTTACAACAGCGGATTTGACATGTTACCTGGATACCAAGTCACCCCTTACCAGTTTATGTTACAGAACACACCCCCTTACAAAATTTTCCCTGCGAATTCCCTGCATTTTTAAGGCTGGCCAATTATACATGATGTCAGTGTTTTACAGCTGCCGTACCAGTTTTTTTCCCTTGGCCAAATTCATCATGACAGCATAAATCAATATTGTGGGAGGTTAATGATGAAGCCGCAGAGAAGTGGTTAGTTTAAAGTCGCAGAGTTTGGGATCACGAAACACTGTTGCACATTGGTCTGTTAAGTACCACTCCAAGAAGGTGCTGTCAAGCAAATGTTTTTAAATTGAACAATCACTAGCGCCACAACGTCCATTTAATTTGTTGGCCGACCGTAGTACGACACAGTGAGTGCCCAGCTTTAGGGCGGCATCTTAGCACGTACACAAATTTTGACTCGCAATGGTGTGACATTGAGTGGCAGGCATCCAGGTAAACGCAACATAGCCATTTGTTACTCAGTTCATGCCGAAGTTTAAAACAGCAGACCCATTTTTTTAAAAGATGACCCATTTTACTAAAAAACTCTGGACCCATTTTCTTAAAATTTGACCTATTTTATACAAAATATGAGAATCTGGACCCATTTTTCAGATGTCCACTATTTTGTGCAAAAACTGCATAATTTAGACCCATTTTTGAAAAATGTGGGACCATTCTATGTGGACCCATTAGAAATATTGTGTGAGAATGTCCCAATAGCTGGCTACGGCATTGAAGTTGAATTGAGAACACACAACTTGATATTTCTAGTCAGTATGACAAATAGTCATGCACGAAGTACCATAAAACTCTTAATAGAAACCCCGAGTCACTATTCCTTTAAGTTATTAGGCTGGGTTACAATTAAAATCCTGCACAATGACAGGAATTGAACCCATGACAATAGGATTGAAAGGCAGGCTGAGGTGGCCAGTGGTGGGTGGGGGTTCTGGTGAAAGTGTCCACACTACGTTACCGCCAACTCGGTTGGCGGTGACGCGTGAACATTTTCAATATTTTGTACCTGTGGATGCCTGGAAATTGAATTTAAATTACCTTTTAATTCTTTTCATTTTGGACATTGATTGAGTTAAGATAAATTAAAAAAAAAAAAAAAAACCGAATTAATTAGATAGGTGCCATCTTTTAAATTACCTTTTAATTCTTTTCATTTTTTACAAATTGAGTTAAAATAAATAAATAATAATTTAAAAAAAAAACCGAATTAATTATATAGGTGCCCTAAAATGGCACTTGAATATTTAAAATTACAAAAATTACCATATCCAACTGAGGCCCCACCATGGTTCGGATGGTGAAAAAAGAATTTGAGAATTATAAATGCCCGAAAATAGTACCGGTACTCATATTACAATTACAAGATCTACCATATCCTCATGAGCCCCACCATGGTTTTGGGCCGCAGATGAGTAAATTTTAAGAATTTGAGACTTCATAGTTGCCCGAAAACGGCTCTTTGATATAATATTTATGAAAACTACCATCTACCTCAGGCCAATTATTTTTTAATTATGTTTGTCAATGTATTCTAAATGATTTAATGGCGAAGTAAATGGTATGTCATTGGCGGCTCGAGGAATTTGAAATAGAAGGGGCCCAGGGAGGGACATGGAGAGTTTGTACCACCATGATTTGGGCCGTTGAGGCAAGAAAATATATGATTACGCACCTCGGATGGCCGGAAAATGCTCTCTCAGACTTAATAATTTTCTATATTTTGAAAAAATAGTGGGAGGGTGGCTGGGCCGCTCTTTAATCTGCCACTGAATATTACGATCATCGATAAATTATTATTAAACAAATGATTTCTCCAGAAATTAATACTGTAATTCTATTGTTACAACCAGTCAGATACACCATGTATAAAATAAGTTCCCATGAATATGCACTATGGCCTACTGAAGCCTCCAAAAATCTTATTTATAGACGCTACCGTATGTCACTTGATCGGTTTCCAAATGGTAACATGGGGATGTAAACACACAATTAAGGAGTGCAACAATTTGGATGTAATTTTATTTATATATTTTAAAAATCAATCCGTCAATGGATATGATCCCCCCCCCTCGGATTTGGGGGGTGGGGGGCTCTGTGGACTGTCGCAACGAGGGCGCAGGCGGTATGCCACTGCACCAGAGCCCCAATTTTGGACCCTGGTGCAGTTTGAGACTTTTAGATACCGGAAAATGGTACTTTAATAAATAAAATTTAAAAAAATTACTAGGCCTATATCGACCTCAACCCCATCATAGTTTGAGAACATTTTATGTATTGGGGACTTCTAGATACCGGAAAATAGCACTTTAATACTTTATGTCAGTTAATTTATGTCAGTTATTTTTTTAACGTTTAGAAATAGACATTTAACAATTTTTTCCAACCTCTGAAAGGAGTGGAGGAGGATGGGGAGGATGCATCCCCTGAGTGTCAAGTTAACCACTAAGCTATTCAACTCAACTCTTAGAGAAGAAACGTTAAATTTAGTTTTACAGTTGTCCATATATGATATAGGGATATGTTGCAGTTATGCATCCAAATTAACCATTGCGTGTGTCAAAATTATGAAGAACACCCCCAGGTCCAGGTATTAAGATGATTTCACTGACTTTAATTTTGAAATCAAGAAATTGATTTGAAGTGTCAAAATTATATTTGGTAATGGCACCTTTACATTATTTATGAAATACTATGTTCAACTGTGGGGTGCTCCGTGTCTAAAAAAATCAGATAGGCTTATCTGAGTTTTCTAGATCTAGAAAATTTAGATTTTTAAATTATTAGACTGTACCGTTATACTTAGAGGGTAGTTTTTAACTAAAATAGGAAGTTTTAAACCAGAGGGTCCACTGATTATTTTCAAATACGAAAGAATAAGCCTAATACATACTCCAAGAAATGATATAGGTCTGCACGCAATCGTGCTGGGATTCAATATTTCGACACTTTGTTGGGTCATCATCAGGGAGTTTTCTTAAGTAAAAGGTGTTTCTCGTAGTTCTGGGTGTGAAAGGCAATTCAACAATTATTAAATTGTGGTCTGATAGTATTTTCATTAAAGTCAAAGAGAAAATAGGGGTTTTCGTTTTTCGGGTCTTCTGTATTCGTTTTGTAGACATTCATATAGGGCACTAGACTGGGTTCCAGTCCCTAAACTTTGTCTTAATCAGTAAAAAAGCTGGAAAAATGGATTTAGGCACCAATGACGTTCCATATTACCTATTTGCTTGGCGTTTCATAGTATACTTTTTCTTGGATTCGCATCAAAAAAGTTTATTGACATAAACTAACGCTGGTAGCGCTTTCCGAAATGTGCTAATACTACGAAAAATCAATAAATTAGAGATTTGTGGCAAGTCAATAAGGCACTGGTATTCATCCCCCGCCCACGGGCCAACTCTGTCCCGCGAAGGACTTTGATCAGGCCCGCGCAACATTGCTAAAAGATATAAATCAAATGAAATCAAACAAACACAGACTACATTGATCCCAGCCAAACGATACAAACTATATCTTTTTTTTTCGCATGACTTTTCTAGAGACCTGCAATTTTAACACAATGCTCTACTACACTCTAAAAACACTTGGTCAAATTTTTGACTAAATATTTGGGTTTAAATTTTCTGACCCAGTTCTGGGTTAATGCAACCTAGAATGGGTCATCTAGATAGTTGACCCAACATATTGGGTCAATTTCATGGGTCAGTTTCACATAAAATGGGTTGTTACTATATTGGCCCAACTATCTGTTTTGTGCGTGTTAGATTATTATTATTATATTATTATAGTCACATGATATTTTCCAGCAAAGTTTTACCAGACTTTCCTCAACAGGCGTCGAAATGTCGTACGACGTATCATCGTGAAGGCCGGAAATGTCGCATTTTGTAGAAAGCAGGCAAATTAAATGGGAACTATATGCCTAGTTCAGTATTTGAACAGTTTCGGAGGTATGCAAATGTTCCAATTATAATGAAACCGTAAATTGTTATTGATATTTGTTTAGTGAGTTTATACAATATAAATAATCAATTTATTAAAAAATGGTGAAATTTACCATAAATAATGTGTGTTTTGTACTTAATAAAGAATTTTGATTGATTATCGATCTCATACATCAAGATTCCAAGAAATACTATAGTCTAATATGACCACAATATAAGGACGTTCGCTCTTTAAATATTCAGCATAGATAGTTACGGAGAATTTTGATTGTATATCAATATCATTATACACGTCAAGTTATATCCAAATTACAAGAAATTACGTTTTATGCGCGCACCAACGATTGCCAAATTTTTAATGCTTGGTGGATATATTGCTCTTCCAATATGTGTTGCTTGTGTGGATGAATATAATGCGTACGGTAACTATTATAATAATTTCATATTTCTAAACCTTGTTTTGGTTATATGATAAATTCACATGATAGATTACATCCGCAAGGTGCCCCTAAACCAAAAATCTCAAAATTGGATATAATACGTTTGTCCAGATCACGGCACAATAGATCACTGGTTAAAATGTAAAAAATTAAGATTTTTTGTTAAAATCACAGAAAATCACTAATTTTATATTCAGAGGATTCTCAACTCTCATGAAAATGTGAACCTTTTCAAATTTGGAGAGGTACGTACGTACCGATGGCATTAACCCATCCACTGGATATAGAGCCTGTAAAACGTTACATTTTAGTGACTTCCCAATTATTGAATTAATACAGTATTATCACGCTTATTAATTAGATATCTTCTCAATTTTCTTGTATTGTTTTAACATTTTGTTTTCACTTCCAACGCTGTTTGATTTCAAATTCACCATACCATTCTTGTCGTTGCCAGGGCCGAGGCTACGGGGATCTAGGGTTATATTTTCCCCTCCCCCTGTAAAAATAAAACTCAGACAAAAATAGACAACAAATTGTTATTTTGTTAACTATATAATATAGGCCCTCAGGCCTAATACAACCAGACTAAGTATCACTTCCATAAATGATCCTTAATCTGGATTGAAACCTAGACTCGAAAATAACCGGAATGCTGTCCGAGGAGAGGATAGTTTATTTAATGTGTAATAAAGTGCTCTCTATGTATTCCTGGGATGTTTTAATCTATTTCCTGAATATAGTATTGTCTCTTATACACATCGTTGTGTCATGGGTGCTGGCATTGAAACAAAAATTTGAAAGTAGGCCCCTACACAATTTATCTGGAACTGCCACAAACTTAACTTAAGAAATATTTCCTATAAAAACGCCGCAACATCTTCAACTTATGACTCGTTTGACAGTCTTTAATGCATTTGCTTTATGATAAGACACATAAACATAATAAATTAGAGCCTACATGTAGAATTTGGTTACGACTGGTGTAACAATAGCCATGAAGTTATTTACATTGCGGTCACAGGTAAAATAATAAAAAAAAAATATTAAATACTAAAGTATTCCACATTAGAAATGTAGAAAGTGTGATACGAGTTTATGTAGGCCTATTAGGTCTACCATAGATTTTCTTTAACTTATGTTCTTACTATAATTGTTGTTGTTGTTGTTGTTATTATTATTATTATTATTATTATATTGTTATTATTATTAATGATATTATTATTATTATTATTATTATTATTTATTTGTTTGTTTATATTCAATTTTTCAATTGGATTGTCAACGCATACGTACGTACGGCGATAGAGTCAAATAAACTGTTGCTTTCGATAATTTAATTACAATTCTCCCTAACGATTATTAATTTAATTACAATTCTCCCTAACGATTATTACACTGTAGGTGAGTTGTAATTAATTGTTACATAAAAGGTTCGATTTTCCCCATTTCTATTTCAGACCCTCATCGCAGACGCTGTTTGGTTCCTGAGATGACTTTTTGGTAACTGGGCATGCTCGACAACGTCACTTACTCAGTGCACATGCTCACCATGGCTGTCACCAAGCGCATGCTCACTGTTTTTTTTTTTTTTAAACGTTTCATGCATGTTCTTTGGTAACTGCGCTTGTGCATTGACTAAGTTCGGAATTCCCATTCCTTCGTAGTAAAAGCTACCGCTACCTACATTTTCTTAATGACTGTTTCCTCTTGACTGTGCAGCCTAAATGTGCGGCGCAAAAAGGTTGAATACCTAGGATATTGTGTCTATAAAACGAAGACATACATTCTTAGTGTATTCCCATAATCTGTGAAGTGCTCTACTATTAATACAAATGTTTTATAACAACTTTGTTTTCGATGGGCCAAAGGCGGGGTTTTCCTCATTTAGACACACACGGGTTGTCTATAAAACGAAGATAAAAACAGACCACAAACACAACCAAACATTTTGACTTTATGACAGCTTTATGTATTGAAAAAATGGGTCTCAGAATATCATGGTGGTCCAGAAATCTTGTTGAAAGAAAAGATACCCAGACGTGAATCCAAGAGGACCTAGCTGGCGCGGGTAGAAAATTTGATCGCCCAAAAGGCCTCAGAGGTTATTTTCGGGCGTCTAGAACACAGACATTTCGCGGGGCATGCCCCTAGTGACCCCCTAGAATATTGTTATCTCTATCGGCCTCAATTTTTGCCCTGTCTCTTATACACATCTAGATGTGTATAAGAGACAGGTTGCAGTTAGTAATAATATGAGCAACGCTGTGTTTTCACATGTTATTCCTATTCCCCAGAGGTTTAATCAAAACAGGTACATGTTATTCCTATTCCCCAGAGGTTTAATCAAAACAGGTTTAATGAGTACAACCATAATCAATCCAAGATAAACAGAATGTGCAGGCCCAGACACTGTACCGACATATTGCGGGATGCGATGTCCCCGATCTTCTCGACGGTAGCATAAGTGGGAAAAATTTTCATAGCAATCACAGCCTAGTGTTATCTTGCGTCCAAAACTGCTTCATGTGCTTCATGCTGCAGTACTAGATTTATAATTTGTTACTGTAGTTAACATGAAGACATCTTTTTGAAATCCTTTTTATTTAATATTATTGATATAAAGAGAGATTCCGTAGTTTAAATTTTCTTCTGTTTTCTGTTTTGTATAGCATGATTAAGACGTTGTAATTGAGATTAGAAATTTTCCCATCCCGGACAAAATTGTTGATTGTACTAGTTCAATTTACATAAAGACAACGTAATACCGGGATTGCAAAGCGCTTCTACAAAGATTTTTAATTAACAAATAAACCCGTACATTTAGGCTATATGCATTCATGTATATATACCATAATTAGTCTGTTTCACATTAGATTGTTGTTTGTGATTTACTACCCTACAACAATTAGTAAACCTTGATTATCTTGCCATAATGCGTAAATAATTAAAGGATGACACTTAAAAGTTAGTAGAGAGAAAAAAAAGAATTGTACCATTTAAAAAATACACATGAAAATTTTTACCTACACTAATTTAAATCCATAGGCACGTCATCAAAAAAAAAAGAAGTGTGTGGGTGTCTCCAAAATTATTTCAATCACATTTTGTGAATTGGATTTAAAGTCACTATAATATATGAAATTTAAAAAAATCTTAGATACACATCTATACATATTAGATGGCCTATTGATGTCATAAAAACAAATTACACATAATGTCAGAACTTTATTTGCCAATTCAGTTTGTCATCATCTTAATCTTTAGCACTTTTGTTGATTTACATTCCCTTAACCAGATACCATTTTCTTGAAAAAAAAAAGCCCGTTAAAACCGACATTACTTCAGGAAAATATATACGAACTCCAAGGCACATGTGTATATATTTTTGTTCTTGATCAATTCTGCTTAGGCGACCAGCCTCTTCCTAGCCAAAGCTTTATTATGAGCCAGTGCCTTCATTAGCAAACTCTTCTTTGCGGTAGCCTTCTTTACCTTCTTACCACGAGCCACAATAGATATAGCTTTCTTGTTCACATTGCCTGAAGGGTTGAAATTATCGCAATGTTTTTAAAATCTACAATTTACAGTCTATATATATA
>NW_022728625.1:92233-102875 GCF_011630105.1 Anneissia japonica | reverse complement strand
AAGGAACACTTACTGGGCCTAATTTCTGTCTCTTATACACATCTAGATGTGTATAAGAGACAGTATATATATAGCCTACTTTGTATAGTGGTCGGTTACAACTAAAACATTTTCAAAACCACCCTGGAATTTTTCTAATTTTAGAAAATCTATACAAACTAGTTCCATTGGTTCAGTTGTGTAAATTGGTATCATGGGGGCTTTCAATGAGGGAGGAGAGGGTTTAGTTAGGCAGCAGCGCTTATATGAGACACAATATGATTTAACATCAACGGCCATATTTGGCCAATAAAAACGTGTTCTAACTAAGTCTAATGTTCTATCATAACCCAAATGTCCAACTTTGTCATGTAGATTTTCCAAGACAATATTTGTCTGGGATTGTGGAAGAACAAGTTGATATTGGTCTTTACCGTTTATCGTGACTTTGCGATATAAAGCACTGTCCATCCAGGCAAAGCTGTCCCACTGTTTGAGATTAAAGACTCGATGTGGCTCGCGTATTCGCTCTCCCGGTGATGGTTTCGTCCCGCGTGATTGGTAATTAATTACCCGGGAGCAATAATACTATCGTCATGTTGCATTTTAGACAGTTCGTCGGTTGAGAATGATTGGGTGGGGTCAGGCGAAGTTCCGGGCGAATCAGTGCAATCAGTTTTTGTAGGCTTGGCGGTGCTCCTCGTTAATAGATTATAATAACATTGAGTAAGTAGAACATAGTCGGGACACAGAAAAAGGTCGTTAATCTCAGTTGAACTACCAGATAATAATGCAGAAACATCCTTAACCTCAATAATTCTGGATGGTATATCCTTGTTAACTTTCCTAGATAGGGCGTCGGAAGCCCCGTTCTGATTTCCAGGCCGGTAAGTAATAGAAAAGTTAAATTGGCTAAGGTCAGCTACCCATCGCTCTCCCATAGCATCATGCTTTGCTGTTGTTAAGACATACTAATGGGTTGTTATCAGTTTAAATGAAGAACCAAGAAGATATCGTCTAAATTTATTTGTCACAGCCCACTTCAGCGCTAAGAATTCGATATTGTGTGCCGGATAGCGGGTCTCAGATGGTTTAAGTCCACGACTGCCATATGCTATTACTCGTATCGAGGTATTCCAACCTGTACTTGCGACAAAACACACCTAAGTCTTGAGCTAGACACATCCGTTTCCAAATCAAAAGGTTGTGAGTAGTCTGTAGGCTAAAAGTGGTGCATCTGTTAGTCTAGTCTTGATTGTATTGAACGCTTTATGACATTCCTCAGTCCAAACAAAATCAATAAGAGACGTGTAGCTTTTATTTGACTTCCTTCCCCCTTTTTTGGACTTGGGACTGCTTGATGTTCACGCAAAAAGCGGGGCGGCGATCGTTGAATACCCGTGTATAATTCGACGGTAGTAGCCAAGGAAACTGAGAACCGCTTTTGCATTGCTCGGCGTAGGCCAGTCTGCGACTTTTGGAATTTTTTTCTGGCTCGGTCGAAATACCTGCCTCCGAGATGACATGGCCAAGGTACTGCACTGTCTTTTGCATGAAGGAACACTTACTGGGCCTAATTTTGAGTTAATTTGTTTTAAGTCTAAGTACAAGGTCTAGGCGCTGGTGTTGAGCAAATGAATCTGAAAATATAATAACATCGTCCAAATAAATGAAGAAAAATGTTGATCACCTAAACATGCCATCATAAGTCTCTGAAATGTGGCGGGGGCATTTTGAAGACCAAATGACATGCGGCGAAATTCGAACAGTCCAGTAGGGGTGGAAAAGGCGGTCTCAGAAATTTGTGGGGAGTAACAAACACTGGAAACTTGCTTAAAAATTCGGTTTTTTTATGGTTATGTCTATGGATGTAGTTCCGAGATATTTCAAAGGCTGCCCGTTGGCTGTCAAAATTTCAACGTCACATGGTATGAATATAGGGTACTTACATGATATAGAATCATAGATTCCTTTTGTGATTGTTGTGACTTGTGAACCTGTGTCTAGTAAGACTTTGAATTTTGTAGGTTTTCCATTAATATTGATGGTTACAATGCTCGGTGATCCAATTCTTGGCGAACAAGTACGATATTTCCTGTCGCCCAGGGGATTTACCTCTGTGGCGGCGTGCTTTCGTTTTTTGGAAGTTGTTCAGAGGTGTTGACAAAATCTCTGGGTGTGTCCAGGTTTCCAACATCGTTAGCACACTATTGTTGGGCCTGATGTGTGTTGCACTGCTGTTGTCGACGCTGTGGTTCATGACAAAATCGTTGGATGTGTCCTATTCGGTTACACCTGTGGCATACTACTGGGTTTCGTGGTTGTGTCTGTTCATATATTATGTCCTACTCGTTGTAAAATATGGATCTTATGATCAACATTTTCGACCAAGCTACTGGCACAGCGGGAGGCACGCTGTCCGCAGGCTGGTATTTTCGGGTTAAATGGCCAATTTTTGTGTTTACATCGTCCGTTCTCTGCTACCTGTTGTCAGATAATTCTGTACTTTTGATATGTTATAGTTCAGTTATTTAGGCAACTTGTTGTTTTATTTGAATTTTAAAAGCTTAAAAAGTCCCTGTCATTTTGCATTTTTCGTAAGACAATGACCGGAGCCCGTGTAATAGGCCATTTTTATCGATTTTCAGAGGGTTCTGTTGTCCTCAAATCGCTTTGTTGAGCATTCACCATAAGAAAGGCTTCTTGTACACTTGCTAGAAAGAAACATTATTATTCATAGATTATTTTGATGTAAGGTTTTTTGATTGGTTGAAAAAAGGGCCTGTCATTTTACAAATTACCGTATAAAATGGAGGGTCCGAATACTGTAGTCGGTTTTCCATAGACGCATTTTGCATTCAGCCAGGATAGGCGAGCGCTATAGTTTAGGTGAAACCTCCAAACGTTTTGTCAGAAAATCGAATAATTCATTAAAGTATTTCATTAAATATTTGTATCTTGGTGTTTAATAATGATCATAGAAGAATACTATTGAAATATTTTTTTCGAAATGTTGCTACTATTACGCCTAAATTTCATGTTTAAAATGTGTTGGTGTCACAGCATCTGTACACCGTTGGCGTTGATTGAGATGGATCGTACCATTTTCTAGACAGAGTAACAGTTTATTGATAACATTATAATTAAAGCCGTGTTGATGTGCAGTAGGAAGATTTGTGATTGGTTAGGTGTTTTTTTTTAATGATTTGCTTATGTATATTATTTTGTTAGATTTTAAACGCTATCAAGATGGTCACTACAGCTGCCCGTGTTGGCTGCTGGTAAGATATTATTCCTGAGCCTATAATTCTCTGTACCCAGTATAATGCAATATTCCAAAGGGTGACTCATGTGTAGCTGATAAGGGAATCAAGGCCGCAGCGCGAAGGATTAAAATTGCATTTTCTGGTTGCAAAATACAGTACCCTACATAAGTTTTTTATTGTCCTCTTCAGCTAATCAATTTCAGTCTTGGGTGCCATCGCATTACAAATGGGTTTAGATCGGGAGGCTTCATCTTTTTGTTGTCGTTCAAACCGACGGGTCTCTGTTATTAAAGTTTTGTAGTTTCCAAAATTCGGACGCATGGCCGAAATTCTGCTTTTAAGTTTTGAATCGTGGACCCCTCTAATAAACTGTTGTATTAAAGTCCGGTCCCTGTCCTCAATATTCCGATGCAGTCTCTCTTCAGCCGTTGAAATACTACGTCCTCTAGTTCAATGGCAAATACAGAGCCAGCTACAGTTGGCTTTTGTACTCTAGAGTAGAATAAGCTGAGGGGGTCTTCTATATACTCCTCACCAAATTGTTTAAGAAGTTCTGACACTAAATGCGACAGCGGGGTGCTGATGTTCTTGGGATATTCAAAACCGACTTTCTAGCGGCTCCCCCTAGGTTTCTCACGATTGTTGAGAATTGTAAGTGTGAGGGCATTGTGCTAGCATCGAGTCTGTATCGTACTTCCCGAATCCAATCCTCCACCAAAACACCGCCGGTAGCACCAGTGAAGATAGGCACTCCCTTCAATTGATGGTAAGGAACATACCAGCTATGAGGCCCCACTGGGCCCGGTTGCTGGTCCGACAAGTCATGTATGTGAGTTTCAACCTGATTGCTTAAACTTGGCATCGGTGGCGAATGTGGCTCCGACTCCATATCCAACATTGTGTAATCCATTTGTACGACTGGTCACGGCACCAAATGTAACCCACTGGTTCACGGTTCGATCGTACAAATTTTAAGAAACAATACACAAAAATCTATATTTCCAGCCAGCGTCTTTATTGCGTTGTCTTCGAATTGAAACCAAGTACTCAACTGATAAAATCCTAAAATATGCCGAGGTGTATCAAAGTTGGACTTCCCATTAACAAGTGCAGTGACCCACCTTGTGAGGAAGTTCATAGGAACAAGGAGGGTATGTGATACGGTGAGGGTCACATTCCAGCGAATGGACATGAAGAGAGTTTGGCAGGGACGAACATAAATTATACTATAGAGAGGTCTTTGTGCATCTGTCAAAAAGGTTGTCAATAACGTTAATGACGGACATACATTATAGTACAATTGCCAACTGTTGGCTTTATCCTGGATAATTGTTAAGATGTGTATAAGAGACAGTATAAAGGTATATGTATAAAGGCCTATACAAAATATTATTGTCAAGATCAGCGACGTATAGTGCTCAATGCGAATGCAGAGTACAATAATAATAATAAAATTAGAAAGGTATGTCAAGCGTGAATTTACTCTACAGCTGTCTACATACAGTAGCAATCTTCAGGATTGAGTGACAAAGCTGTGAAAACCGACATCGGCAGATCCTTCCAGAACTTGGTTAAAAAACGCTTTCCTGTAGGCAGTACACTTCACAAGCTATTCAACAAAATAATGTCAAAGTTAGCTATAGCTTTTCTAGAAGAATGGGTAACATTATTCAGTCCCACAAAAGCAGAATTCTTCGCACCAAACCACAAGAACCCCTAATACATGCAACTGCCAGAAGAAGATGAATGCCCCCTCTCAGGAAATTGCCTCGCATCTTCAATTATCTACAAAGCCACCGTAACCACAAATGATGACGTCAAAGAGTACATCGGACTGACAGACAACACCTTCAAAACCAGAGTTACAAATCATAAGCACACATTTAGCTCTCCGAAGCATAAGAACAGCAACGAATTATCAAAACATGTATGAAAACTTAAAGAAAGCAACACCCAATTCAACATTAAATGGTCCATAATTGACAAAGCTACGCGATACAGTACACAAACAAAACGCTGCAATCTCTGCCTTTAATTCGCATAATTTATTCAAACAAACCATCAACTTTAAACAAAAGAACATAGATGCTTTCAAAATGCAGACACAGAAACAAATCCCTACTCAAGAATACGCAACACAATTACCATATACACCTGCTGAACCTCATATGTACCTCCATTATCTCCCTATCAACCCACTCCTGAAGATTGCTACTGCATGAAACAGTTGTAGAGTAAATTCACGCTTGACATACCTTTCTATTATTATTATTATTATTATTAATATTATTATTATATATGTATATATATATATGTATATATTATATACATATATATAGGTATATATATATATATATATAGGTATATATATATGTGTGTGTATGTATATGTATACATTTGTGTATATCACATTAAAATCTTATATATATTTATATATATATATGTGTATGTATATACATCTACATAAATTATAATGTATGTTTGAAATATTTGTTATTATTATAGTGTATATATAAATGTATATTAATTATATTGTTATATATCAGCAATTTCTTTTCTATATAACATAGGCCTATATATATATATATATCAATTTTATGATAGAGATAAACTCTAAATCATCTTGATGTAGATATATATATATATACATATATACATATGTATATATATATATGTATTATATATCTACAAAATCAAGATGATTTAGAGTTTATCTCTATCATAAAATTGATATATATATATAGGCCTATGTTATATAGAAAAACAAATTGCTGATATATAACAATATACCGTAATTAATATACATTTATGTATACACTATAATAATAACATATATTTCAAACATACATTATAATTTCCCCATGAAATTAACTATTCATATCTTATATATATATATATATATATATAATATATATATATATAATACAGTATATATATACAGTATATATATATATATATATATATATATATATAGTTTAGTAGCTTAACAAAGATAATTTATAGGCCTATATATTTTAAAAATCTAAATAACCTTTTGTATATAACAAGATTTGATAATATTATACTTACCTAAGTTATTCCACCATGAGGACCAACTCGCGGGATATGAACTTTCTACAAGAAACACAAAGTTAACATATTACATTTCTGACAATTTCACTGCATCATCAGAAGATTTTAAAACTTTAAATGCCAAAATCTTGAATTATGATTGGTATTTTTTTTTAAATTTCTCACTTTAAATGTTTCATCTATATATTGTAAGTAGTTGTTTTTTTTATTTTTATTTATTTACTCTTTTTTTTTTTTTTAGAAAGGGCCCCACTCAACATTAATTTAGCTCACCTTAGGATGTTCCTATTTTATTTCCTTTGGACTTGTGCCTTGCTTTTTGTTCTGGTGTGTGTGTGTGTGTATGTATATATGTATATGTATTTACATGTATTGTATTGAACACCTTAGCAGCTAATACTGAATATCCTATGTTATGTATTTATATATATGTATATATAAGTATATATATACGGTTATTATTTATCAATTTATTTATACAAATATATATGTACATATGTATATATACAATAATATACCTAGGTATAAATAAATAATCGTATCAATCATAACCCTTCAACGAACAGTTCCTTATTTTCAGTTGTATGAAAAAAGAATATCTTTGGCGGGATTCGAACTTATAACCTCTCGCTATTAAGTCGAGTATCATACCATTAGACTTTTGAGACCTTATAGTATACACACAGATCTAACCCACAAGAACTTTCTGAAACGCTCACACATAGTGGAACTGTGTTTAAGAAAAGCTTATTGGTCGCAGCTCGGAAATCATTAAATACTATTCAAATTAGGTTTGTCACGTAGCATGCACCGTAAATACAATACAGTAATAATAAATAGATAAATAATATTAGTAGTGCTCGAATAGAAACATGATAATCTTTTCAAGCATAGCCCTTCAATGAAAACTTACTTATTATATGTTATGAGAAAAAGTGTCTCTGGCAGGATTCGAACCGGTGACCTCTTGCTATTAAAGCGAGTATTATTTCATGATTTTTTATTTGAAAGTTTCATCAATCAAATGTTACTAATCTGACGGCTGCTTGGTTTTCTCTAACTCTTTTAGCTAAGAAATTGATTTTTCATCATAATCGAATTCATTGAATCACAATCGAATTTACTTTTTATTTAGCGACTGTTTGATCTCATCTTAGTGACACGTACATATTGAATCACGTCATATTTATTTATTATATTTATTACATTTCAGGATAAAGAAAAATACAACATAAAGCCCTTCAGCCAAAAGTGTAGAACACTATGAGGGATCCTCAAAGCAAGTAGAAATAAGATCAAAACAACATAATGCAATCAAAGATACAAAAATGAGAAGATATTAATTTTTAAAAGTTCAATAATAAACAGGAAAAAATAAATAAGTTGAATAATACAATACATTATAAGTTATGTATGACCATATAGAGTAGTTACTTATTCTCTACCGTCAGTCTTTAAAACAAAATTTCAGATTAAGCAATTCAAATATTACGTTTAAAGTATTTCATTAAATATTTGTATCTTGGTGTTTAATAATGATCATAGAAGAATACTAGTGAAATATTTTTTTCGAAATGTTGCTACTATTACGCCTAAATTTCATGTTTAAAATGTGTTAGTGTCACAGCATCTGTACACCGTTGGCGTTGATTGAGATGGAAGCAGCTAATACTGAATATCCTATGTTATGTATGTATATATAAGTATATACATACAGTTATTATTTATCAATTTATTTATACAAATATATATGTACATATGTATATATACAATAATATACCTATGTATAAATAAATAATCGTATCAATCATAACCCTTCAACGAACAGTTCTTTGTTGTCAGTTGTATTAAAAAGAAGAATATCTTTGGCGGGATTCGAAATTATAACCTCTCGCTATTAAGTCGAGTATCATACCATTAGACTTTTGAGACCTTATGGTATACACACATATCTAACCCACAAGAACTTTCTGAAACGCTCACACATAGTGGAACTGTGGTTAAGAAAAGCTTATTGGTCGCAGCTCGGAAATCATTAAATACTATTCAAATTAGGTTTGTCACGTAGCATGCACCGTAAATACAATACAGTAATAATAAATAGATAAATAATATTAGCAGTGCTCGAATAGAAACATGATAATCTTTTTAAGCATAGCCCTTCAATGAAAAATTCCTTATTATATGTTATGAGAAAAAATGTCTCTGGCAGGATTCGAACCGGTGACCTCTTGCTATTAAAGCGAGTATTATTTCATGATTTTTTATTTGAAAGTTTCATCAATCAAATGTTACTAATCTGACGGCTGCTTGGTTTTCTCTAACTCTTTTAGTTAAGAAATTGATTTTTCTTCATAATCGAATTTATTGAATCACAATCGAATTTACTTTTTATTTAGCGATTGTTTGATCTCATCCTAGTGACACGTACATATTGAATCACGCCATATTTATTTATTATATTTATTACATTTCAGGATAAAGAAAAATAAAACATAAAGCCCTTCAACCAAAAGTGTAGAACACTATGAGTGATCCCCAAAGCAAGTAGAAATAAGATCAAAACAACATAATGCAATCAAAGATACAAAAATCAGAAGATATTAATTTTAAAAAGTTCAATAATAAACAGGAAAAAATAAATAAGTTGAATAATACAATACATTATATGTTATATATGACCATATCGTTAAGTGAACCCCCATCTGGTGAGCGTTTTGTTTTACGATAGAGTAGTTCTTTTTCTCTAACGTCAGGCTTTAAAACAAAATTTCAGATTAAGCAATTCAAATATTACGTTTATTGTTGTAGTTTCAGTGGCAGTAGTTTTAAAAATCTGAATAAAGTTTTGTACATCAGAAGATTTTATAGTATTATACTTACCGGGGTAGCTGAATGAGTAACCGCCTATAAAAACACAATTGAAAATGTTACACTTGTTACATTCTATTTTACAACATTTTAATATATAATATTTTAATATATATTGTAAGCAATTGTTTCTTTTTCTCCTCCTTTTTTTTTTAGAAAGAACCCCACTTAATAGTAATTTAATTCACCTTAGGCTGTTCCTATCTCATGGTCTTTGGGCTTGTTCCTTGCTTTCTTTTTGTTTTGGTAAATTTTAATGTTTTCGGGACAAATCAATAATATAAAACGAATGTAACATCTAATAGGTAAAGGTAAGTAATCAGCTAGAAATAGGTGAGATAGGGCTAGAGGAATGACGTACAGTAAGTGGAACTGTGTTTAAGAAAAGCTTATTGGTCGCAGCTCGGAAATCATACTGTACTATTCAAATTGGGTTTGTCACGTAGCATGCACCGTAAATAAAATACAGTAATAATAAATAGATAAATAATATTTATTAGCAGTGATACGCACAAATACAACATAAATATCTTCAACCAAAAGTGTAAAACACTACCGGCACCGAGGGACCTCCAAGGCAAACAAGTAAAATCAAGATCAAAACAACATAATGCAATCAAAGATACAAACTGAGAGAAGATATTAATTTAAAAAATTCAATAATGAATGAGAAAAAATAAAAATAAACTATATATATATAGTTTAGTAGCTTAACAAAGATAATTTACAGGCTTATATATTTTTAAAATCTAAATAACCTTTTGTACATAACAAGATTTGATAATACTATACTTACCTAAGTTATTCCACCATGAGGACCAACTCGCGGGATATGAACTTTCTACAAGAAACACAAAGTTAACATATTACATTTCTGACAATTTCACTGCATCATCAGAAGATTTTAATACTTTAAATGCCAAAATTTTGAATTATGATTGGTATTTTTTTAAATTTCATACTTTAAATGTTTCATCTATATATTGTAAAGTAGTTGTTTTTTTTAAAATTATTTATTTACTCTTTTTTTCAGAAAGGGCCCCACTCAACATTAATTTAGCTCACCTCAGGATATTCCTATTTCATGTCCTTTGGACTTGTGCCTTGGTTTTGTGTGTGTGTATGTATATATGTATATGTATTTACATGTATTGTATTGAACACCTTAGCAGCTAATACTGAATATCCTATGTTATGTATGTATATATAAGTATATACATACAGTTATTATTTATCAATTTATTTATACAAATATATATGTACATATTTGTGTATATATATATGTATATATACATGTATATATATATTTACAACATCAAGAAGATTTAGAGTATATCATAAAATATATATAGTATAAATCAAGGTACATATACAGTGTTTAATAAGGACATGATGGAACACCATGTCCTTATTAAACACTGTATATGTACCTTTGATGATTTATATTATATTTA
>NW_022728625.1:85625-90572 GCF_011630105.1 Anneissia japonica | reverse complement strand
AAAGTTTATCTTTATTTAACACATTTTAAAATTAATTTAACTTTCTTCATCGCCTTTCTCTACAACCAACACTTAAAATACGCCATAAATACTATAGAAATTAAATCTAACTAGTGTATTTTCTATATTTTAATAAAAGCAATGTAATTAAATTATCATCTACAAAATTTACACAAAATAAACCATTGTTGTTTCCATTTTTTTATAATTTTTAATGACTTATCGTTTTTGTATATATTAAATGTAAATAATGTACATTTGAAATAAAAGCATTTCATCTTTGAAAAACAAAAATAAACTTATATATATATATATATATATATATATATATATATATACGGCATATATATATTATATATATGTGTGTGTATGTATGTGTATATATATGTATATGAATATATATACATTTGTGTATATATATGTATATATACATGTATATATGGAGCATGGAACATCATGTCCTTATTAAACACTGTATATGTACCTTTGATAATTTATATTATATATATTCTACAGTGTTAACGGCTAACTTCCTTCAATATCATATCTAAATATAGTGATGTACATCAGAAGTTTTATAATATTATACTTACCGGAAGAACTGTATGGGTAGCCGCCTATAAAAACACAATTCAAAATGTTACATTTGTTACGTTAATATACAATCCATATAAATTATTTTTCAAATCGTATCTGTACATACATAAAACGTATTTTTTTTTCTTTTCTGCAGGGGTCGTTCCACATTTATTTCATCAAAATACGATAAGATATATATTAAGCAATGATATAGGTAGTTACTTAATGTATCATTTTTCATAATATAAAATTTTAAGAAATTTTAAAATGTGTTAACGGAGGATAAAATTGAAAGAAAATTTAATCAAGTTAAGTATGTTACTGATTTTTTTAAATCTTCCTTTATCGTCTTTCTCTACAACCAACACTTAAAATACGCCATAAATACTATAGAAATTAAATCCAACTAGTGTATTTTCTATATTTTAGTAAAAGCAATGTAATTCAATTATCATCTACAAAATTTACACAACAAAAACCATTGTTTATAATTTTTAATGAATTTTTAATGACTTATCGTTTTTGTATATATTAAATGTAAATAATGTACATTTGAAATAAAAACATTTCATCTTTGAAAAACAAAAATAAACTTATATATATATATATATATATATAAACGTATATATATACGATATATATATAATATAAATATGTGTGTATATATGTGTATATATATGTATATGAATTTATATACATTTGTATATATATGTATATATATACATGTATATATACATGTATATGTATATATATATATATATATTTACAACATCAAGATGATTTAGAGTATATCATAAAATATATATATATAATATAAATCATCAAAGGTACATATACAGTGTTTAATAAGGACATGATGGAACATCATGTCCTTATTAGACACTGTATACCTTTGATGATGTATACAGCTTAGATCTATCCATATATATATATATACATGTATATATACATGTATATATATATATATATATATATATATATATATATATTGTATATTACTAAATTGTATTAAGAAAAATAATTAATGTATTGTATTGTTATTTTGAATGGCCTAGTACCGGTACAATTTTTATGGTATGAGAGTACCTAGTGTTATGGTATGAGGGCACCTAGACGTCGATATTCTCAAAATTTTCTCACCCCAGCCCCAACCATGGTGGGGCCGAGGTGATGTCGAGTCACCCATCCTCTAACGCCTAATCCTGCATTCTCCTCCAGATACTGTAGTGTAAAAATATGATTTTGAGAGTCTTTGGCGGATGCAGGGGGTACAGATGGTGCGGTCGCATTCCCCTTAATTCAATTATGAAAAATATTTGTTGTACTATATTGTTAATATGAATTATTGGTAAGATTTTTATGGTATGAGAGTGCAATTTACTGGCATCTAGAGCTCGATATTCTTAAAAGTTTCGCGCCTCAGTCCCACCATGTTGGGGCTGAGGTGATGTGGACTCTTCACAGACTAATGGGCGCAGATCACTGGGAAAGGGGAACACGCCCCCCCCCCCCAAACATATTTTTAAGGGGAAAGGGTTGGTCCTCTAACTTTTCGGGAATCAAGAAGATATGCCTGAAAATTGTTGAAATAAATTGCATAAATGACTCGGGTTTTAACGAAAGAGCGCGGTAGGCCTACAGCCAGAGTATATCTTATTTTATAGAAAGATACCGGTATACTCTGCCCACAAACACCTGAATTACCACTAGCATACAAGATTTGAATGCGGTGCCTTTATTATAATTTGAGAAATATGAGAAAAATTGGTTTTTGGCACATGAAGTAGGTAAAGTAAATACATCAAAGATAGTTAAGTTTTATTTTCTATGGTACATCACACCGAATAATTAGATCGATAATAATGAATTTTACATATAAGGGTGCGTTCGGGCGAGTTTTTTGTGTAGTCTAACACGGTATAAATCCGGAAACGGACATTTCCTGTTCTCGCCCGAACGGGTGTTAGACGCGGACCGCCTGCTAATATCCGCACACCTGCGATTTATTGGGCGTTTGGCCCATATGCTTTATGAAGCTTACGGTATTGTTGTATATGGAGTGCTTATTCGGTCATTTCATTACTTGATTTTGAGACAGTACCAACGCCAATGTCCGTTTCTTAATTAAAGCGTGGGGTGACGCAAGGGTCCAGGGAAACTTGATAGAATTCATCATTTGCATAATACCTTAGATTTTACGACAGAGAGTAATGGTTTTTTTGAAAGCCGAGTTCTGCGCGAACTGGTAGACCAACCGCCGATGCAATTCCAGTAAAAACCCTATGTAAATTTTTCTTGTTCTCGCCCGAACACACCCTATGAGTGTCATATCCGGCAATCTAGATGTACAATTTCCCCAAATTTTGCCACCTCGGCCACAACTGTGGTGGGGCTGAGATGCGTGTGGACTTACAGTTTTGAAGAAGGTAAAGTAAATACATCAAAGACATGTTTTTAAGTTGTAAATTCTATTGTACCTACATCACACATTAGATCTCTGTGGTTGCCGAAAATAGCTGATGAAGGATCATAAGAATTTGTTGGCGCTTCATTTTGACTATATTATAATGGTGATGTGATGATGATGAATTTTACTATTTAAAAGTGTCATGTCCGGTCATCTAGAGGTACTATTTCTTTAAATTTTCTCACCTCAGCCCATGGTTGCCCACACAGCTTTGAGATAGGTCAAATAAATTAAGTACATCAAAGAAAGTATTTCTCTAGTTTTTTTCTATGGTACATCGCTCATAATAATTAGAACTCTGTGGCTGCCAAAAATCCCTGATTGAAAGTCATGAGAAATTTGCTGGCGCTTCATCTAGACATGATGGTGTGATGATGATGAATTTTACTATAATATAAAAGTGTCAATTGCGGCCATATAAAGGTACTATTTCCTCAAATTTTCTCACCTACCTCAGCCCCAACCATAGTGGGGCAGAGGTGGTTGTGGACTCACTGCTTTTAAGTAGGTAAAGTAAATACATCAAAGAGAATGTGTGTAAGATATATTTTCTTTGGTTCATCACACATACTACTTAGATCTCTATGGTTGCCGAAAATCGCCGATGAAAAAAAAATCATGAAAATTTGTTTTGACTTTATTTTGACTACCGGGGTATATAATGATATAATGATGTGATGATGATGAATTTTACTATTATAAATGTGTCATTTAATTTACAGGTACTATTTCTTCAAATTTTTGCATGCACCCCCTACCGCCAAAACATGCATCCTCCCTCATTTTTACTGGGGCCGTTTTTATCTGGGCCATTCTTTCCGGAGCCATTTTTCGGGGACCATTTTTACCGTCCACCCTCTTCCGAGTAAGTAATTCAAATATTATGTATATTGTTGTAGTTTAGTACTCAACAAATTTAATATATAGGCCTATATATTATTAAAATCTAAATAACGTTTTGTACATAAGATGATTTCATAATACTATACTTACTTAAGTTATTCCACCATGTGGACCAACTCCAGGAAGATGGACTTTCTACAAGAAACACAAGTTAACATATTACATTTTTGACAATTTAATTGCATCATCAGAAGATTTTAATGCTTTAAATGCCAAAATTTTAAATTATGATTGGTAGTAATACAGATTTAAAAAAAAATAATTTCTCACTTTTAAATGTTTTTTTTACTTTTTTTTTTTTTTAAAGGGCCCCACTTAACAGCAATTTACCTCCCCTTAGGGTGTTCCTATCTGATGTTCTTTGGACCTGTCTCTTATACACATCTAGATGTGTATAAGAGACAGCCGGTATACTCTGCCCACAAACACCTGAATTACCACTAGCATACAAGATTTGAATGCGGTGCCTTTATTATAATTTGAGAAATATGAGAAAAATTGGTTTTTGGCACATGAAGTAGGTAAAGTAAATACATCAAAGATAGTTAAGTTTTATTTTCTATGGTACATCACACCGAATAATTAGATCGATAATAATGAATTTTACATATAAGGGTGCGTTCGGGCGAGTTTTTTGTGTAGTCTAACACGGTATAAATCCGGAAACGGACATTTCCTGTTCTCGCCCGAACGGGTGTTAGACGCGGACCGCCTGCTAATATCCGTACACCTGCGATTTATTGGGCGTTTGGCCCATATGCTTTATGAAGGTTATTGTTGTATATGGAGTGCTTCTTCGGTCATTTCATTACTTGATTTTGAGACAACAACATTTATGCAGTGTACCAACGCCAATGTCCGTTTCTTAATTAAAGCGTGGGGTGACGCAAGGGTCCAGGGAAACTTGATAGAATTCATCATTTGCATAATACCTGTCTCTTATACACATCTAGATGTGTATAAGAGACAGATATAATATAAATCATCAAAGGTACATA